>NC_136493.1:83391359-83578859 GCF_053919585.1 Euprymna scolopes
AACTGTAGCATCCAAAACTGGTGACGTTACTACGTGACACGCATATGAACGATTAAAAATTAAAAATCTAACATATAAAAAAGGCAATATGTCTGTCTGTCCGTCTGTCTGTCTGTCTGTCTGTTTCCATATTTTCAAACTCTATCTCCTCCAAAACTAAAAGTCGCAGAGCGGCGCTAGGAGCCTCAAATGATTAGATTTTTAATTTTTAATCGGTGCATATGCGTGTCACGTTGGTACAGTGGTAACGATACCAGTTTTAAATGCTACGGTTTCGATTTTAGCTGATGGCACCCAAATACTTTTTTCTTTTTGAAAATCAACACTCTATAATAATATATTCGAAATCTGGACAAATTGAAATATATTTAAGCGTATTTTACGTCCAGGCAATTAAAAATGAAAAAGGGTTTAATATAATCAACTTTTGCAGAAAATTGGGATCATTTCGGACACATTCTTGCATTTGAACTGCATATTGAACCCTTGTTTGAAAATCTTCAGGCTTCAAGTGTTGAACAAGCTGCACTTTATAAAGGATAGAGTTTTAAACTATATTGTGTAGTGAGCTTCGACATATCCAAAGTTGTGTGGAACGTGGTCGAATCGATGTTTCAGGATACTGCTCCATGCTCTCTCGCACTTTTTCTCTATTTTCATTTGTGATGACGTTTCGAGGTCTGTCAGCTCGCGGAAGATCAAGTACAGCTCCCTGGTCTTCAAATCGGCGCACAATGTTTTGAATTGTGTTGTGACTTGGGCTATCTCTTACATGGAAATTCCGTCAATAAGGTCTTTGAGTGAAAACAATTGACCTCTGATTTTATTAAAACAATTTCACAACTTGCATACGTTGTTCAATGCTATACTTATCCATAATTAATTTCCAAAATATTATTTGTAAAATATTTAAAATAGAGAAAAAATAATCATTAATGGTAAAATGACAAAGACCTTTTGGACACTATATATATATATATATATATATATATATATATATATATATATATATATATATATGATTAGTTTTTTTGGAAAAAGAATTCCAGCAGAGTGCTCAATTAAAAGGAAAATCCAAATTTTAAGAGCGTATTTATATTTTGTATTTTGTGTACAGAAAGTTGTTAGTTGAGACAGATCATTGGTACCGTCGGTTTCAAGCCCGATAATAAGGCCCGTTTAAGGTATCCTTATCAAGCTCTCTTACGAATATTGGCTGAAGAGAGCTTGATAAGGATACCTTAAACGGGCCTTATTATCGGGCTTGAAACCGACGGTACCAATGATCTGTCTCAACTAACAACTTTCTGTACACAAAATACAATATATATATATATATATATATATATATATATATATATATATATATATATATATATATATATTTATTTATTTATTTTTTACATAAGCAGCAATATGTTGCTACCCAGTCATGAGCATGTTTCTGTCTAGTTATTAGTAACAGAATATCTCTTCAGGCGATACAGCTTATATGAAAGCAAAATCTGCAAACTTTGCTGTGTGTAACTGCTTAGCAACATATTATTGCTTATGTAAAAACAAAAAGTATACCTTACTCTACTTATCGTTAAGCTTCATTATTTACTTTATCTCTGGAAAATAATAACCTAAGATTATATATATATATATATATATATATATATATATATCCACTGACACGTGTTTCGTCGTCTACGACTCATCAGAGAGGCTGAATCTAGCGAGATTTAGCCACTGATGAGTCTTAGACGACGAAACACGTGGCAGTGGATAATTATATTTTAAAATATGTGGGGGTGCCAAATTGGTTGAATGGAAAATTATTTCCAACTCGCATTTGGGTAAAAATGCAGGTTCGTAAATGCACTTTCGTAAATAATTGAATTCATTCAAAACGTATCGCAAAAAACAAACAAACAAACAAACAAACAAACAAACATATCTCTCTCTCTCTCTCTCTCTCTCTCTCTATATATATATATATATATATATATATATATATATTGGGTATATTTAGGCAGCAGATTCTCATTGAGACAAATGTTATTGAAAAGCACGTAAAGTAAAAAAGAAGACAGTGAAAAAAAAATCCGTGAATTCAATAACGTTTGTCTCAATATAACTTGGACTTAATACATTGAATACCACCCCAATATTCCGTCATTATATGGCCTCCCCAAAACTCACAAACCAGATATCCCTATGCGCCCCATAATATCTATCTATCTATCTATCTATCTATCTATCTATCTATCTATCTATCTATCTATCTATCTATATATATATATATATATATATATATATATATATATATATATATATATATATATATATATATATATATATATAGCAACACACAAAATTGCACGTGTCATATCCAACATCTTGACTCCATTATTGGCCACTATCAGCACCTCCCACATAAAGAACTCCGGAGATTTACTCAACAAAATAAAAAAAGAAACATTAATATACATAACAAAACTACACACAGCTTAGATATAACATCATTATATACTAATGTCCCCATTAAAAAAAATGCTAAAATTTATTTCATAAACACTTTAAAAAATCTAACATTAACTTAACTTTTTCTCCCGACACTTTCATAAATATCATTAGACTTATAACTAACATGACTTATTTTCAATTCAATAACAATTTCTACTAACAAAATTTCGGTCTTCCTATGGGCTACCCTTTCAGCCTTTTCTTAGAATTCCTAGAATCTGGTCCTTTCAAATTTAGATTACCTCCAAACACAGAATATTTTAGATATATTGACAACATTTTAATTTTTCTTCCTGAAAACACGCACATAGATAACATTAAAGACAAATTAAACTCAGTCGAACCCTCCATAAAGTTCCCCCATAAGACAGAAAACAATCGCTCATCGCCTTTTCTAAACATACTTATTATAAAATCTAATAATAAACTATTCTTCAAAGTTCACCGCAAAACTACACGCAAAAATGATTACATACATTTCTATTCACACCATGATAACAAAATAAAAACAAGTATGATAATTGTTTTTTTCTTACGCGCATTCAGAATTTGCAGTCCAGAATATTTGGACGAAGAATTCAAATACCTCACACTTACTTTGAAAACCTTGTAATATCCTACATATTTCAGATTGAATGCGAAGCGAAAAGCCACACAAATATTTTCCAGGATAAATAATAAAAAATCATATACACCAGACCTTTCTCTCATAAACAGACACGTTCTTTTACCTACACACACCAATAATACAATAATTTGCAACACACTAAACAAACTAGAAATTTCAATCATACAAACCACATCACAAACTATAAGACAAATATTAAAAACTACAAAACATCTCCAAAAACAAACCAGTTTCCAATGCAGGCATATACCCTATTCCTTGCCAAAAATGCCAGCATATATACGTTAGTAAAACCCAGCGTAAGTTAGAAATGAGATATAAAAAATAGCAATTATCTAAGTGCATTATTCTCTCATTCATTGCAGCATAATCACAACAATAGTTAAATTTATTTAAAAAAGAACGCACCGGGCTCCTTGAATCAGCGCTTGTCGCAAATTCAAGCACAATTAAACAACGTGCGGGTTTCTATAAGGTAGCGCCATTAATAAGTAAACTTTTATTAAAAGAACATAATTGTAGACACAGGTTAATCTTCTCACACCATAGAAACATCCTCTGTAATAATTAATACATATAATATCAACCAATAAATTACATAACAAAAACACACTTATCTCATTTCTGTTATAGACCTATATTTGAATTTAACAACCATATTTTTGCAGAAAGAAAATAAACTGCGTTCACTCTTTTAAAAAATATATTAACGACTATATGACATTATTAAAAATCTCCCTCTCTTTAACAACGCAGCTTCCCTCCTTTTTTGAATTTCCAACGTCTTTTTCCGTTTCTGAAATAGAACAGCGTTACACTTTTCCCATTGAAAAATGTTAAAATATTTTGTACTAGTGTTTTTGTCTTTCTTAATCTCATTCATCCGGAGGAAGTCTCGAAATAAAGATGAAACGTTGCTGAACACATAACTCGGTTTGTTTCTTTTTATTCTCTTATTTTATATATATATATATATATATATATATATAGAGAGAGAGAGAGAGAGAGAGAGAGAGCGAGAGAGAGAGAGAGAGAGAAGGAGATAGAGTGATGGCGAGAAAAAAGAGACTGAGAAAGACAAGAATACAGAGTGGGAAAGAGAGAGATAACGAAAGAGAGAGAGAGAGAGAGAGAGAGAGAGAGAGAGAGAGAGAGAGAGAGAGAGATTGAAATAATGAAGATCAAGTTAGCATAAGGATTATCCCTAACAACATAATCCCCACTTATAAGTTTTGTTGTTTTTTGTACTGTGTGTCTTGTGTCTTTATAAAAACTCCTCATCGCCTTCCATTTATTATTGTAAAATATTTCACTCACAAAATGAAAACAGGAAAACGCACACATGCATGATTGCACACACAGTACAAACGCACGGGTATACGTGTATATGCTTAAAAACACGTTCATATGCAATGCAAATACATGCAGACTTCAACAATTTAACACACAGTCTGCGTTCCTATCTTCTGAAATTATCAAGCGATTTTCAACACATGTAATAAGTGAACAGTGAATTATTGAGAATACAATCCACTCTTTCCACTAGCTAAATGATGACTGTTAAGTGTCAAAATGTGTGCTACATGACAAAAAGATTATTGACCGAATACGACCCACTGAGCACAGTTCACAAAACAAAAGTACTGACATCACTATTTACACCCAGACACGCACATATAATACCTATATATATTTTTTTGATGATTGCAACGTCTTGTCAGACGAGTGCCACTCCCTCAGACATTTAAAATCCATGAGCCCAAATGCCTGAGGGAGTATCTCTACAAATATGATGTTAGAGAGTCTTAGCTTTGTACGACAGCTAAGTCTCTCTCTCAGTTCAAAATGTTGAGATCCAGCAACAAGCAAGAGCAAGATAGCCAGCAACAATTTAAACTGCAGACCAGCTTAATGCGGGTAATGGTCTTCCGCTTTATGTTTTTTTTTAAATCAGAGATTTGCTTCTCCTAGAAAGGTTGCCCTCACCACGGCTTATGGGAGCCCTCTCCACCCCAATACACATATACACACACACACACGCAAATATACACGGTGCTAGTTGGCCGTTGACCCAGAAAAAGAGTTCATTCGCCCTTTGGAAGGTCTTGTTTTTAATCCTTCAGGGAGACTAGCCGCCCTCCTCACCAAACAAGTCTGGTGGGGGAACCAGTTTAGTCGCCGGTGACGCGACCATGAGGCAGGTAGTACTGGATTACATGGTACCAGTAGCACATGACATGACCTGACATTAAATGCCTATATGCCTACATATATACACACATACATATATACATACAAATACAAATCAATTAGTAGAAACATACACACAAACGAATACACGTACGACCACACACACACACACACACACACACACACACACACACACACACACACACACACACACACACACACACACACACACACACACACACACACACATATATACACGCATGTACACACGTACATGTACACACATATAAAAACAAACGCACGTAAAGATATACATAACACTACAAACACTCACAATAGCATTCATTCACACACAAATACGCACACAAATATAGAAACATACAAACACATCAAAATACAATACACGTACTCATACGCAAACACACTTATTCACACATATACACACATATAAAACACATATAAACATACATACATACACATACACACTAACACAACAGCCACACGTGTATAAGAACGCGTTCATACTCATGTACACATACATATATACGGGTGCATAAAACTATGCACATATATAGAAAAACCCGCATACAAACATACATACGCACACATAAATATATAGACAAACGCATACAAATTGACGTGTAACCAATTATAACTTTATATATCCGTTTAACTATAATAAAAAGGAAAGTCTAATGAATTAAGCTTGTTTTCGAAAACAATATTTGCAAAAAAAAAAAAAAAAAAAAAAATGAAGAGCATATGTCTACCATCATTTATATCCGTGGTCATAACGAACCTAATTAAGCAACCATTGTTTTCAAGATTATTGGATCATATGTTAGTTAATTAGTTTTTCTGACGCCTGTCATGGAGTCACGGTTAACTCAGTTAATCCTTTTAATCAGATTTTTTCGAATGTGTCTATTCTTTACCGGTTGTTACGCAAGTCTTACAGAAATAAGCTTGAATTCTCATAATTTGACGACGTTAATCGAGTTGTTCCTCGCAGTCATCGCCACAGTTAGAATGGTGATATGGATTATTTTCTGAGTTGATTTATTGAGATTGAATTATTTTGGATCTGATTTTAATTTTCAAGATTAAGGTTAAGATTAGATATAATAGAAAAATATTCCAATTCGTAGATTTCAGCAAAAAATGGGTGAAAACTTCATGGGTCTACGGTGGCGTATTTATTCAGTGCCTCAGCATGTCGAATGCGATCCTTCGCCGTTTTGGAAACCCTCTTAGCACAGTTGAATGATTGAGTTATGTCAATCACACTTAAAATTTTTGTGAATAGATAACCTCCAAGATGGTGACCCTCGACTTTATTTTTGCTCATATTTTCCTTTAATTGTATTTAACACACCTTACTCAATAAGTCCGCGGCCTAACTAATATAACAGCATTTTAAGGCAAAATTCAAGTTTATTCATCAACATTGTCGCATTTTAAGGTGATTTTACACTGATTCCAACAATTCTCTAACAATTATAAGAAAGACAATCAATCATAGAAAGGACTTGTCCTGCCTTGATAGAGTTCAAAATAGACTTCGTAGCCTCGTAGGAGATGTCCTTTTCTTCCCTGCAACCTCTATCTCACAGAAGAGATGTTGCGAGTTTGTCTCTGATGTATCGTTATTTTCATCGAAAGTGTTCGACTGAGCTTCAGTCTATGGTCCCCCCTCACCAAACTTTCACAAGAAACACTCGTCTAGCTGAAAACACTATTAATAATTCCCCCCACTCTTTATCTGTGCCTAAACCTAAACGTAGATTCCATGAACAAGGCTTCATTCTTAGAACTGCACGCCTGTGGAATTGTCTTCCGTTTTCCTGCTTTCCGGCTGATTACAATATGGTTGTCTTCAAGTCTAATGTAAACAAGTTCTTGATGAGCCGTTCCATATAAGTTAACAAATTTACCGAATTTCCATTACTAATGATTACTATATTGTCAATTTCTATTGTACAGTCTTTAACTCTTATCCTCGAGTGGCCTCTGGGCCTTGATAATGTGGTGATGCCTGTGTAAAAAAAAAATTCAACATGAAAAGATTTATATTTTACCTAAAAATACGCTCAAATTTCTGATATAACTTCTTTATCGGAGCTAAATCCCTTTGCCTGAAGCATTCTTTTGAGGTCTGCAAATGACTAGTAGTCGATGGGTGCAGATCTGAAGACTAAGGTGGGTGCAGAAGTAATTCGAAGCGAAATTCATGTAGTTTTTCCACCGTTGTGATCAACTTATGATATGGTGCCCTGTCGTGGTTAAAAAGCACATTTTCGTTTTTGTTGATTTCTTCCTTCAAACGCATGTTATCTATGATTCGCTATTGACGATTCCTCTTTTCTTAAGGTAATCGGCGAATAAAATATCTTGCGCATCCCAAAATATGGAAGCCAAAACCTTTCATGCTGATGTTTGCATCTTCGATCTTCTTAGACGACGCAGATTCACTCATCTAACTGGCGATTTAACTTCAGAGTGAAGTGGTGAAACTGTTTCATCGATTGTCAGATATTGACGTAAAAAACACATTTTGTTGCATTGAAACAACAGTTGCAAACAAAACTCTAGATCATTAACACATTGTTGTTTCTGATCGACTGTGAGAAAACGCGGCACCTACTTCGAACACAACATCGTCATTGTCAAATGTCCATTCAAAATAGTGAATATACTGCCTTCTTGTATCTTTAACTCCTCTGTTATATTATGCAACGTCAAAAAACGAACTTGTGGACGTTTATCATATTTTCTGAGACAGCTGTCCGATTTGGGGGCCTGAACAGTCAGAATCATTTGCGTCTGTACAATCGCATTTAAAGTCAGCTGCTAACTGCTGTTTCGATGGAATAGACTCAGAATAACACTTATCAAGTTATTGCTTTACATAAACAGTATTTTTTACTGTCTTATCAACACAATTGTTTTGAAAATTGCAAACGTAGTTTCACTTTAATAACTGTAATTTTTAAATTAATAATTGTCTATATGTATAATAATCATCTATATGTCAACTCAGGGATTATTGAGTGATGCGTTATATTGGAAGACTATCACTCACTCTTCATATTACACCGCAATATTCATTTACTCCCATTTAAATCCTATTTTCATATAGAGATCAGCCTGCTTTTTTTTTAGGTTCTAAACGAACCGGAAAGAAGTGGGTGAACTATATGTCTTAGTAATTAATCCAAAATATTATTTACTTTATATTTTTCTTTCTTTTTATTATCATTTTTTGTTGTTATCATTTATCATATTCTTATATGTAAAATAAAACCAGTTTTCTTAAGTATCGCTGTAAGTAATATCCTTTTAAATACAGTGCACATAATCAAATCTGTTTCGTCAGTCATAAAAGACAAATATAGCCCTGTCTTGTAAAAAAAGTAAAAATTATTTTTCCTATCGATATTAATATTTTAATATTAAATCCTGATCAATATTTTATTTTTTTATTAGTCATAAATCAAAGAAGAAGGTAAGCTTTTATCCTCATTCAGAAAAATAATAAAACCATGGAGGCTTTCAAATTATCTGCAAAAAACAAAAAAACAAAAAACACAAAACAAAACAAAAAGGAACTAGAAAAACTAAATAAATGTACTTTAACCAGGATATTCGGATGGAATTCGGAATGGAATGCACTGCTTGAGATGAAGAATGAAAAACTCGATACAACTAATGACATAGCAATTAAAAGAAAAATAGTTACACGATTTCACATTTTATTTGGTGTAATCAGCAATCGAGAGTAATCGAATATGTCCCTGTAAAGATAAATACTATTATTTGTTAATTCCTCATATCAGGTGTAAAAGTAATCGATAGTAACCTTCATGTTTATAATTAGCTCCCTTCTCCCTTTTGTTAAAGAAGTATTTAATTATGAAACTATAAAATATACATCTATCAGTTATTCTAGGCAGACCCAAGGTGCCTCAGTCGAATATCGGTATTTGTTTATTTGGTGAGCATGATCTGCACTGTGAATTTTTAATGTATGTTACAGAAAACGTTCTGATATTGTGTTAATACGGTGTATTTATTCTATCAATAAAATCTATTTAAATCAAATCTCATTTGCAATTCTTTTGCAAATATCTAAAAGATTTATCGATTGATATCATTTCTTTGTACTTGTCATGAATAAAAGGAGGTTACATCAACCGAAAGTCTAATGTTTTCGTTTGAATTTTTGTATCTCACTATTTTTAAATTTATTTAAAAGTTTTTTTGTTTTTTTTTACACTGAGCTATAAATATGAATGGGATAATCTGAAAGGGCCAAAAACGTTTAGCCATTTAAATAGTTCAGTCATTTTCAAATATTTAGGCATTTTAAAAGTTTAGCCGTTTTTAAATGTTTAGCCATTTTAAAAGTTTATATATTTTTAAGAATTTAGCCATTTAACAAGTTCAACCATTTTAAAATGTTTGGCTATTTAAAAACAATTTTTTCACTAAACTATTTTTGGTTTAATGTTTTTATTTGACTAAAATTACAAATTTTGTTTCTCAATATTTTTTAATATATAATTTATTTAAAAGATATTTTGGCATTAACTATAAATATATATGCATACAGGCGTGACATTATTACAAGACCAAAGAGTGTCGTTATTCCCGTAAATGAAAACTATTTTAAAATTTTCTTCAGCAGCGTTGGTTTTGACAAATTCTTGTTCATCATAATGCAACAACAACAGCAGTGTTATTATTTCCGCCATTATTGCTGTGGGGGAATCACCCTCCAAATGGACTGTTCTATCCATTATATAAACCATAGACCTTTTGATCCCAGGTGTGGATTAAACACCAGAGCGACCCTCGCCTGCTCGGTGACGTTTACTACTCTTTTCAGTTGTAACCTTTTTACGTTGTTGTTCCAGTAATACATTGTTTAAACTCTATTCCGTTGTTATGTTTTCTTTGAGGCTTATTTCAAGCCATAACAATTATATAAATATAAATAAATATATAATAAATATGTAAGAAATAGGGTGGTACTTAAAAACAAGTAAAGCATTGTTCCCCGTGAGTGCACAGTGAATGAGGCATAAAAAATTGACTCAGATGACTCAGTTCAGCATTGCCCCCTCCCATTTAGCCCCCAAAGTTCTCAAGGGCGTCAAATCCTAGTGAAAATGGACAAGCGGTACAGTTTTAGGCTTTAACATATGTAAATTTGAGTTCTGAACTATGCAAAAAAAGAAAAAAAAAAAAAATGACTAAACCCCTCCCCCCATTTAGCCCCAAAAGTCCCCAAGGTCTTAACATATGTAAATTTGAGTTCAGCACCATACAAAACTGTTAAATAGACATACACAGATAATTTTGGACAAATATGGTAAAATAGTTCCAAAAATGGAGTGTTTTTATTAGCCCTAAAAAAGACCATGGAGCACACCCAAGAATTATCGCGAAGTATAGACAAACAAAATTATATAGAAATCAGTTAGTTACAACTTTTCAGAAAGTTTTATAAAAACCTAAGACATCATTTTTTTAATAAGCACAAACGTATCAATTTTAGCCATTTTAACCCGAAAGGCATCCCTCAACGGCAACCGGAGTTTTTCTGGAAAATCTGTTCTGTTACTTTTTTACTCATATCATGTTTAATGTTTGTACGAAAATTTCAAAAATTCCAAGGCGTAGTTATTGAGAAAAGTGCGAACGGACGAACAGACTAGAGTCAATTTACAGGCCGACCCTCCTTTTGTCGGGGATCAATATTATTATGAATAAATATCATTTCTTTTTAAGAAAGCCAAACGATATGTTTTTTCTTTATTTACTTTTACAGATATGAAGCAAGATTTCGCCACGAACTGGGCTTTATCAAGCGATTTCTTTTTTTTAATTTTTTTCCTTGAAGATGCAAAAACCTCTCTGGTTCGTTGAGTTGTTAAAGGAACAGTTTTTAAGTCTTTTCAATAGCAACACGCGGCTTATATGACAATGTTGTAAGAAATAGGGCGGCCTTTTCTTTTTTAAATATCGGATGAATGAATATTAAAATTTATAAAAATATACAGGGGGTCCAAAAGTAGGTATACACTAGTGTCACATTAGTAAAATTAGTGACATAATATGTTGAAGCGAAGGTGACTTCGTATAAGTAATGAAAATAATGTACAGGCCGTACTTTTAAAATCATTGTCGTTCAATAAAAATCCATGTATTTTTATTCATTAATTTATTTATTAATTTATTCATTTCAGTTATATTCGCTACTTTAATCATGGCTGGTAATTTGACAGACGAGCAGCGTAAATTTATCACAGTATACCGACTTTCTCACAATCAGCTGTATATGTAGACAGGTGTGAATAATACATCAGGGAGATTGCACAGTTCTGGGTCACCCTTGGGCAAGGCGTAGCACCCGTTATCCCTCCTCTGATATTGTAGAAGGTTATCATACGCGCCAGGACATGGAAATTCTTATGTTAATGTTTGAGGGCGCGTTATACTACTGGGGGATATGTACCGTCTGTCGTTGTTAAGGTAGTCATCTAGGAAAAGGGAAACTCTGTAGAAATATCTGAGGTGTGTTGTTCATTGTGTTTGTGGCAAATACTTGCATCAACTCTTTCTTATCAACATTTTCAAAATGTGTGGCTGGTTCTCCACACGCCTTCGCCCCTTTAAACAATTCATTGTCTTGTAGTCTCACAACTAGTTCAGATAAGAATAAACTTAAGGGCAGCCTTACAGCAACACATATTCAAGTATACACTTTTGAGCAAGCTGCTTTTGATAGAAAACCCTGACGATTAACATGTCGCAATGCTCTGATGGCATTTGAATACGAAAGCATACACAACTCAGGGAAACAATAGAAAGAAAGAAAGAATTGGCTGCCACACTATAAAGCATTGCATCCAGCCATTTTTATGTGTACTGCTTGTGGGAAAATTTGCAAATTTTGAAGACACTTCATACGAAACATAAACGCCGAAACTGAATCTAGTTCTAAGACATTCATACGTCAAAAGAGACGGGAAGGTCCGTTACTACTACTACTACTACTACTACTACTACCTTCATCATCATCTTTATCATCATCATCATCGTCATTATTTCTGTTGTCACATTTTGTGTCTGGCTGTTCTTATTGCCAATTTTATACGGATAGGCGGATCGTAACAAATGACCATATGCTATCAGCATCTTCTTTTCTCAGGCCACCAGTACTCCCTGCAAGATTATGGCGGTTTCCAACAAGGCAGTTTTCTGAAGCACTCCAATGTATCCAAATTTTCTCAGTGCACTTGTCAAATACTTTTCTCACACTTCCTATGGCTCCTCTCACATTTGGTACAACTTCTACCTTCTTCTATTTCGACGATTATTTTATCTCCTTTTTCAAGTCTTGGCACTTTCCTCAACCCTTTCCCTTTCTTTTACCTGCACATTCACACTGGTACTGCTATATCAATTATTATTGCCTTATATTCCTTTTTTTTCTAATACTAAATCTGGTTTCATTGCTTCAATCAAATTATCACATCGTATATTCATATTTCACGAGTCTATGGGTGGTGAAAAGTGATAATATGAAATTATTAGTTCATATTATCACTTTTCACCACCCATTCTTGAATAGACTCGTACCATTTTTCACTGCATTCCAAACTTCTTTTCTTACACATATCTTAATTGATCTTTATTGCAATACTGTTATGACGCCTCAAGTACTCTTTTTGATCTAACTTCTTACAACTACTTACGAGGTGTTGTACATTTTCATCTTTCTGTCCATAGAGTCGATATAGGGGGCGTTCAGCCGTTTTATCAATGTGATACTTCACATAATTTGTCCTGAGCACTTGCTCCTGTACAGCATACAGGACTTCTGTTTCAACCTCCAACTCATATTTTGAAAACAATCGCTAGTTTTTTTTCCTTGTCCACTGCCTACTGAATTGACCATGCATTGTCTTCTTAATCCACTTGTCTTTCGCTTTGTATTAATTTAGTGCTTTAAATTATTTTTTCTTTACCAGTTCGCTTGCTTGCGAATTTTCAAATTTTACACACGCTTCATAAGCTTTATTTTTCTATTATTATTATTATTATTATTATTATTATTATTGATAATAATAATAATAATAATAATAATAATAATAACCTGAAAGGGTTTAAAGAACATTGTGTGATTAATTTTATTTCATTGTTTTAGAAATTTGAAAATACCAATAAAGATATTTTAATGATTAGACATTTTTAAATAAGTTTTTCGATCTACAAGTATTTTTAGTTTAATGATTTTCTGCTGTATAAAATCTTTTTTTTTTTTAATGAATTTCGTTTCTCCTTGACTAATTGCTTAACAAGGTTTGAAAGTGTTATCCATGGTCAGGGAGAATGCTCAAGTCTATTATAAAGGTTATTTTACACCCAATTCTATTCTAAGCTCATGGCATCGGGTATCCCCAAATAACCATTTTCCAGACACAATGTAGCTTAATCTGATGTTTGAACGCCATATGATTATAAGCATTTCATCCGTTCGTCATGTCATCAAGTTAACGATTTAAGGAATGTGTTATATTTTCAAAAAATATATCCCTCCCCCCACTCGTTATAAGCATGTGACGATGTTCATATGTGTTGTCGGTGAGTTCTATTCTTTCAACAATAAAACATTTTTGTTTTAGTTCTTAAAAGATGTTTTCTCCAACGAATTCTAAAATTATTGAAATGGAAAATAATAGCCTTTGTTAATTACTAAATAATGACATTTTTCAGTCTGTTAATTTTATATACGCCAAAGTAACTGTAGAAAAGGTGATGTCCGTTGGTATATTGGTCATTCATGCTTATGTTTGAAATAGATAACACCTCTTTTGTCACGTGTATTATCAGATGTGTCCATGTATTTCGGCAAAGAGCTTAGTCCGTCGGTAGATTTGTGTACTTCACGTTTGAAATCTCATTTTCATCGATAAAGAACCGATGCTATTATTAAGAAATTCAGATAAATGTCGATGGGTTTTACGGCATGTCAACATTTGTTGGGTCATTTGATTCCAAAACCGTACAAGATTTTGGATTTGATTGATTTGTAGGTTTGTTTGAATTTGAAGAGATACATACAACAATCGGTCTTTCTAAATTGTCACTTAACTGCGGTGATCTTACGCAGAAACCAGTGTTTAACGTGCGATTCTGATTGCTACGATTAGAAATGAAATTGCGAGAAAAGTAATGTTGAATGCGAATATCGTTTGTAAGTATTGAACATTTTTTTCATTGATGCCTTGTTTATGACCAACTCGTACCATAGTATGGTTCGACGAACAGCTGACTTCCGTCATCTAAGAACAAAACGTGGGGAGAAAGAATGCATACCGCATACCGAACAGAACCATGACGACAGGGTTACATCTATGTCGCATTTTCATCCAAATTTGTGAATTGAGTAGTTTTAGTGCAAATCCTGTTGACAAACAAACAAGCACGAATGGAAACAATAGTTCCCCATTCTGTTGGGTGTTAAAGATAACAAAACCAAAGGAACAAGTAAAATGATAACAATATAACATTTATTACTGGTGCTCAAATACATTTTTATATACATCGGCCTCTGTATATCACTGTCACTATCACAACGTGTATATGGATTTAAAAATATCATTTCGTGGCACAAAAGTAAACGTTGGGGCGGAAAAGGGTCAATCAGTGCATTAAGGGCAGATTTTGAACAAGTTTAGGCAGGGAAGTGTCAGGCGAAAAAAAAAAACAAAAAACAAAACAAAACAAAACAAAAAAGCAGCAATATATATATTTAAATATATTTCTAAAATTATTTTTTTTGTGTGTGTGTTAGCACAGGTTTGTAACCAACAGGGTTATCGCATACAGTAAATGTTGCAAACGTGTCCAGTACGTTGGTGGCTGTGATGTGTTTCAGGCAGTTTTCTTGAGATTGTCGACTTTAGGAACCTTGTTTTGATTCAATAAAACAAAACTAGCAAATTTCTTCTTCTTCTTCTTCTTCTTCTTCTTCTTCTTCTTCTTCTTCAAGCACTTACTTGATGATTTACTAGCAAGAACCTGCCAGTATTGCCTGGAAATAAGTGAGGGCTCCCAGTCCTGAACTCCACAAAAGTATTTTCATTCTTAATCTGTAATTTATAATTTCTATATTTTTAATTTTCGGAAGATAAAAATAAGGCAAAACGTTATCTTCGCCCTTTAAGGATATCCAGTGCGAATGTAGACCTCACGATATTATTGTAAAAATAGCGTAATATAAAATAAATACAATCACAGAATTCTTCGTAAACTCGAGAGAAGTTATGTTTGATCTTGGTATAAGGCTTCATTATCAGTTGCACCCTCAGACACAGTTACAAAGCAACTGCACATGTACTATATATTATGATCTATATGAAAAAAAGTGAATTTGTGTGTATGCCTGTGCGTTTGTGTTTTTTCTTGTGTGTTCGCAAAAATATATTTGTAACAAAAGGGGAAATATGATATCAGTTAGGATTATTAGTATCTATTAATATGCATGTGATTTTTAATGTTTCTCTTTAATTATAGTGTTTGTCTAGTTAGTAATAGGATTACACACTTATACATCATCACACACAACACGGTGTGTGATGGTGTATAAGTGTATAAGTATGTATAATATTTATAAGTATATACTTGCAATAAACCTAGATTGTTAGTAGACATTCAATAACAGACTCCCCCTTAACAATCCTAAAATACTCACATCCATATATAACCGCCACACATTAATCATGATATCCCTAATGTAATATATTATGCCCTTTGTATGAGACGTGTAATTAGCGGATACGTAGGTGCAAAAACACACCTATCAAACCCAGAATAGCTAACCATAAACTTACTACCAAACAAATTTGATAAAAATGCTGAACACACATAAATCAGGTATAATATATATAACGTTAAAACATGTGTATAATACATATAACGTTAAAACATCGGTTCTAATCGGATAACCGAAGTTAAGCAACATTGAGCCCGATGAGTGACCATTTGGAAATATCTGTGGCCATAAGGTTGGTAATAGAATTAGGTTGGTAATAGAATTAGGTTGGTAATAGAATTAGGTTGGTAATAGAATTAGGTTGGTAATAGAATAAGGTTGGTAATAGAATTAGGTTGGTAATAGAATTAGGTTGGTAATAGAATTAGGTTGGTAATAGAATTAGGTTGGTAATAGAATAAGGTTGGTAATAGAATTAGGTTGGTAATAGAATTAGATTGGTAATAGAATAAGGTTGGTAATAGAATTAGGTTGGTAATAGAATTAGGTTGGTAATAGAATAAGGTTGGTAATAGAATTAGGTTGATAATAGAATAAGGTTGGTAATAGAATTAGGTTGGTAATAGAATAAGGTTGATAACAGAATTAGGTTGATAATAGAATTAGGTTGATAACAGAATTAGATTGGTAATAGAATTAGGTTGGTAATAGAATTGGATGTAAAATAACTTTTTCTGATAGTCCTGATATGAAACCATCTCAATAGTTATGGACAAAATGACACTTTCACGTCTTTGTAGGGCAACTAGTTTTAGAGATGGCAAACTCGGAAATAAAAAAATTAATATCCACTCAAAATAAAAAAAATTCTTTTAATAATGATATTGCATATACAAGATTAAAATCTATTAACCATTTTATATAACACTAATATAGCTAGAAAAATAGTTATTTAATTACAACGAAACCTTGAGTAGATTTTGATATAATATCGCTGGTGGTCTCTTTTAGCTGTGGACGGATTTTTGTATTCACCGGTCACCTGCTTGTGAGTTCACATAACATTACGAGACAAGGACGTAAGAGACGCACATAAGAAAAACAGTTGGAATATAGGCGGTTGCACACACTAAAACAAAAACATTTTTTCATCGAAAGTCAAACGTACAATTTCACGTAGCGTGTCTGGATAAGTGAACAGCGTAAAAATATGTATCCTATTTAGTTGGGAAGAGACAAATGAAAGGGAAAAAAGTCTTTTTAAAGTAACTCGTAAAGATATCTGATTTGATAGGTGCAGTTATTTTTTTTAAAAGTTGTTATACTTGTTGTTATCAATTGTTTCATTTGTAGTAAGAGAGGAGGGCATGGAGATTTACGTCTGAAGAGCACAGATGTAGAACCAATGAGAGTGACCTTCATCTTTGTGCCATGAAATTAACGCGAGACATAATCATATATTAACTAAATGATCACACTCTTTTATCTATCTATCTATCTATCTATCTTTCTATCTATCTATCTTTCTATCTATCTATCTATCTATCTATCTATCTATCTATCTATTATATTAGTCAGTCTATCTTTACATACAATTTATAAGTTTTCATTTATCTCAACAAGTTACACTAAAGTTCAACGATGCTTGAAGGGATTTGACATTTTTTTTGTGATATGGGGGAAATTTAATCTTCTAGTTGTGCAGCATGAAGTAGGAATTTGAAGAATGGTTCGAACCGTAGGAACCAATATTTATATAATAATTTGAACTAGGAACTCTTGGGAATCTACGCTAGTCTCAATCTGTGCTACAAACAAAGAAGCTGGTAATAGAATAAGGTTGGAAATAGAATTAGGTTGGTAATAGAATAAGGTTGGTAATAGAATAAGGTTGGTAATAGAATTAGGTTGGTAATAGAATAATATTGGTAATAGAATTAGGTTGGTAATAGAAATTGGTTGGTAATAGAATTAGTTTGGTAATAGAATAAGGTTGGTAATAGAATAAGGTTGGTAATAGAATTAGGTTGGTAATAAAATTAGGTTGGTAATAGAATAAGATTGGTAATAGAATAAGATTGGTAATAGAATAAGGTTGGTAATAGAATAAGGTTGGTAATAGAAATTGGTTGGTAATAGAATTAGGTTGGTAATAGAATAAGATTGGTAATAGAATAAGGTTGGTAATAGAATTAGGTTGGTAATAGAATAAGGTTGGTAATAGAATAAGGTTGGTAATAGAATTAGGTTGGTAATAGAATTAGGTTGGTAATAGAATTAGGTTGGTAATAGAATAAGGTTGGTAATTCGTGTATGACTTGCAATTTGCGGTGAATAAAGAAAAGCGTGAAACCAGGACAGCTAGAAAGGAAGACAACCTTATATATATATATATATATATATATATATATATATATATATATATATATATATATATATATATATATATATATATATATATATATTCTTTATGTAAAGACAAAGTTTAATATTAGAGTTCAATAGCTCTTAATTTAACATTATGTAAAGTTTACTTTTTCAGAGAAAGGTACCATGTTTCAAAAGCTTTTTTTTTTACAAAGAATTGTTTTTGCCCAATTCAAGAACATGCATTTTGATGATATACAATATACTAATGATATTCATCAGTTATACTCTGCATACTATGAAAATATATTTTCTTGAAATGGGCAGAAACAATTGTTTGTAAATAAAGTATTTTTGAAGGAAATATAGAATTTTTCGCTGAATAACAAGAGTTTACATTATGAATATATGTATATATATATATACACATATATTAAATCAAGACAATATGTACGCTTGAATTTAATCAAGATAACATGTAAGATTTTAGTTGCTCAGTACACAGTGCTCAATATCATTGGTAGAACCACTATAATTCGTACGGAAAAATACGAATTGAAACCGTATTAAGAACACGTTTTAAATCAATTTAAACTCGGCATCGGCGTAACTATGTTTATCAAACTATGATAACCAGACGCTAAATAGATATAAATTTGTTTAATACTCTCCATATTTTTTCTCACATTGACCACTCCCCTGCATACCATTTGCTGGCAATTATAAGTAGTCATAATACCATGGTGAATCCAATGTCAATTACTTCATGATGAATTGTTAAACTAAGCTGAGCTCAAAATAACTGATAGTTGCCAAATCTGCAATTAAAGAAAATAGAGTTGTCAATTTAAAGTTCGCCGCCTCTATAAGCATGATATATATATATATATATATATATATATATATATATATATATATATATATATATATATATATATATATATGTTTGAATGTTTTTTTCAACCTCGCAAATTATAAAAATAACTTTTAATTACAAGTCTATAGTTGGAAAAAGACTTCGTCTATAAGTCAGTTTATGCTAATCTTAATATTATTGCAGGATCTGCAGTTGTTTAACATGAAAATCCGTTTTGGTGATAAAAGAAAACTATATATTAACATTGCAAGTGAACTGAGTGTTGAATGGCTGGATGCAAATAACAAAAAAATATATGAATATTGACATAAAATTTTCGTATCTAGATGGTGTTTGGCGGCCATTCGATCATTAGATCAACAGTTACACTGATGCTGGTTCTTAATACAGTTTAAATTCGGATTTTCTATTTAAAATTACCCCCCCCCCACACACACGCACATATATATCGATATTTATTTATACGGACATCGTTACACTGGCATGACAAGGTTTCCAACTGAAATCTCATCGAAAACGCGAAAAGTGTCTTTATTTAAGTGTTTATATTTAATAGCCCTTTCACCTGACGAGATCTTAGTTATTAATAATTACATGTTGAAATACTGTAATGTTAGTGTAACGAAATTTGTACGTGTGTGTATAAATAAACATTAATATGAATAGTTCTATTTATTATTACGTACCATCATATAAACTCGGTGAATAATCTCTGTTTTTTATCCTACACACACACACACACACACACACACACACACACACACACACACACACACACACACACACACACACACACACACACATATATATATATATATATATATATATATATATACACACACACATATATATATATTATCAGTCAAGAAAATAGTATTGCAGTTTAAGGGTTCAGCGGTGACTTTCTGTGATATTTTGCTTGAAAGACTGGACCATAGACTTTTAATTTTATTTTTTATCAACAGCCAATTATTTGTTTAAAAGGTTGAACATTTTGTCTGTTTAGTTCCGTGCAAATTAAACGATTCCATTTGTTTGTCTGTTGGTTGCATTTTTCTATTTAACTTCTCGTTGCTCTGTTCGTTGGTCGGCATTCGCAGTGTAGAAAACTGTTTAACTTGTAAAGGATTCCATTGACGGCCATTGCGTTGTTATTGGCTGATTTTGTCAAGTGCATGTCGAACGCCATTAAATCACCGTTGGCAGCCAGTCGGAAAGTGAGCATCTCACCCTGGACAGATTTTATGTTGTACATGGTATTCGGAACAAAGGCGCAAGGCACAAGAAGGTGGTCGACCATGTGATGGAGAAGATGCTGTGACAGGAGAAAAAAAAAAGAGAGAGAGAGAAATAAAAATGAGTTGAAAATAGTATGACTAAAAAACAAAACGAAAACAAACAATAAGCGGATTAGCTAAAGATAAATATTTGATCAGAGAAAATGCTCTTGTTCCAGACTATGATGATTCAAAGATCCTATGTATTAGAGATAGTAAACGTTTTATCCCGGTGAACGGAGAAAGAAACATCCCGAAGCAATTCTATGATGAATGACAACGCGAGGAGAAAAAACCCGGTTCATCCAAGCAGACAACATCAGAAGGTGAGAAACGAGAGGAGTACGTAATCCAGTGTGGTACCCCACCCCGGTTTATCTGTCCTTTAATACTAAGTTTAGTCTCTTTAAGGTGCGGAGAGACGAAGTTCGTATGAGTAAAGGACTCAGAGAAAACACTCCGGATAACGTTCCGTGTAGGCATAGCCTATACCATCATTTTACCTGTGAACATTAAGCCGAGGAGTTTGGACGAAGTGCTTTCAGGTGATGTATCATTAGCCATGGCTATTAGCGATTGAGAAGGTTTTTTGCAATTATTAAAGGAAAGGAGTTTAGTCTTGGCAGCATTGAATTTGACCATCCATTTTTGTCCTCATTCCACTTACAGACTGAAGGTCTTCCTCTATATATTGTTTATAAAACTGGTCTTCATGTTTTCTTCGTAACTATCAATCTTAATCAGCAAGAACTCATGCTTTCCATATTTCTGCATGACTTTAAAAAGTCAAATGAACAAAATTATCATAAAGTACTAATATCGACGCTGAAACACGAATAATTATGATGTCGTATGAATCGCTAGAAAATCTTTTGAATTTGTGATATAAAATGCGACTTGATATTAAATTGTAGATATGAGAGTGTAGATACTTGCAACATGTTCGTCTAATATGTGGGATTTATGCATGTTTACGTGGATACAGAAGAGATTGTTTTTTTTTTAAATCTTTTAAGAAGTCAGCACTTATCAGGGCTCATATGTCACTTGAGAGAATAAAGGTGAATGAATTTGAAAGGAGTTTATTATTGTAACAGATTGGAGTCCTACAATAAGATTCGAATACATTAGCTAGTTTAATTATGCAATTTGCATAGTTGTGCCAGTTGAATGCAAATGAAATATTTGACAGGTAAGAGAATGGCTGTAACAATAATAATCGGAACAAATTAAATATTTGTTGAAAACACATAACGAAAGGTTGAATAAAGACACGTTTAATATTTGGAGCAAATGGAAAATATAAGAAATAGAAAATATAAACAAAAGTTGGCATTTTGCAAACGTAATAGATGACGTAATGAGGTCCTGAGAACAAAGAACTATTTAACTAATAAGTTAACGATCGGATAGAAGAGAAACTTTAGTTTAATTACCGAGAGATTCGGTTGACGAGATTATCACTTTATGTTCTGGGAAGCCAAGAAGTTACAGCCGAGATTTAAAATCTAGTAAAGTAGCATTGCAACTTACTACTACAGAACTGCAATAAAAGCTATGTTTATAGTTTAGCCAGAAGTTTTCATGGAGTTTCCTTGCATGGCAGTATTTCTATTACAGAGTTCAAGTCAGTGCGACTCGCCGGCGAACGAAGGAACCAGTATGCTTACGCATTTACGAAAGTATTTGCTGAGATTAGTAGTCCGTTAACGAACTGTCATGAGTTTATTATCGTTAGCGATCGCGTGCTCGAGCTGGAAACAGTAGTCCGTTTGTCGAACTGAGGAAGATTAACATGTTAAAGAATTGCTTCGAGTAATTTTATTCGCTAATAAATATGTCAATGCGCGTGTACGTGTGACGTATAAAAATATACACTGGACACGTTCAATTGGCAGGACGAATAAAATTCTACTTCTTTTTATGTATACGTGTAGTGTTGTAATTTAGCGTATCATGTATAAATATGTCAATGCGCGTGTACGTGTGACGTATAAAAATATACATTAAATACGCTAAATTACAACACTGCACGTATACATACATTAAAAGACACACATTGGTGTCTGCATATACACCACTATGAGGACACGGCGCATATAATATACATACATAAGTATGACGATATATAACCGGTATGTAACATTATTAAATAGGTCGGTTCAAGAAGAATTTGAACTAGAAAACGTCCACGTTATAGTCAGCTAGGAAGCAGCTCCGTGGTAATGGAAGTTCTGTTTACTTTTAGCTGCAAAAAAGAAGAAAGGAAAATAATCTACATTTTGTTACAGCTAGACGAGTTCTTGCTGTAAATATTTTACAAGGTGGAACCATAGATTGGATCCCAGGTGGAACCATGAAAATAACGATAGAGTAGAGAAAAACTAGCGACGTTTTCTGTGTGAAAGATGCATCAGGGAGGAGAAAAGGATATCCTCATTTAATTTCGAAGGTGGTTTTTATTTTGTTGAGGCAGGAAACCGTGTTCTATCTCACACCTTCCCAGATGAGGACGTATTTGACTCTTTTATAAATAGAGGAATGCATCAGGAATCAGATAATTTCTGGAGAAGTAGAAAGATTCAACCATTTTCTAGCGATCCGAGCGTGTAGTGGATTGAAAATAACCGGTAACCATTTTCTATATTTCAGTACTTGCTCCGGGTTGGAAAACAAAGAGACCTTTATCATTAATGCTCTTTGCATTGTTGCCATTGATGCTTGTGTAATCTGCATAAATATCAACGACTGAACTTAGAATGTGATTTGGGTGATGATTGATGAAGATCAGGAAGAGGGTGAACCCAGAATAGATCCCTGAGGCAAAAGTTTGAAACACATAGTATCAATGCAAGGCCCGAAAGATAAAAAGAAAATTACAAACCGATACAAAATAAAAGGTCTTTCTCAATTCCAATATGTACGTGAAAACCTGACGAAAAAATAGATCATTTTTAATCGAAATTGCTCCAGAAAAAGCATGGGGGTCACTTAAAAAGACGAAGGCTATAGATAGAAGAGAAACAGTTCGTAAGGAGAGAGTTCTACAAGTGTGCAGTTCTTGGAAAGGAGCTACTGGAATAGGAAGCTGTATTAAAATCAGATATCAAAACAGTGAATTAGGAAGACTATTAGACCAATAAGTCAAATGAACTGGAACAAAGGAATCATGAAATAGATAAGATAACTATGAAGAAGACATGCTATAATAGTATTAAAAAAAAAGACTGAGATTGGTAACATCATGTCTGTGAGACGTAGGTAGGACATTGAAAAGAAGGGTGGTGCCAATTAAATTGCACATACGTTTCTACACCTTATCAAGAATCCTCAAATAAGACACAGATTTACCAAATATGACAACAGTACTTCATATATGGTCTGCTAGTAGATTTGTAGAGATAGCGAATAGCATCAAGTGTGAGAATGTGTTTGGCGCGATATAGCAGAAAGAGATAATGTATGAAACACATAGTATCAATGCAAGGCTCCAAAGATAAAAAGAAAATTACAAACCGACACAAAATAAAAGGCATTTCTCAATTCCAACATGTACGTGAAAACCTAACGAAAAAATAGATCATTTTTAATTGAAATTGCTCCAGAAAAAAGCATGGGGTCACTTAAAAATACGAAGGCTATAGATAGAAGAGAAACAGTTCGTAAGGAGAGAGTTCGACAAGTCTGCAGTTGAAAATAGTATGACTAAAAAAACAAAACGAAAACAAACAATAAGCGGATTAACTAAAGTTAAATAGCTGATCAGAGAAAATGCTCTTGTGCTAGACTATGATGATTCGAAGATCCTGTGTATTAGAGATAGTAAATGTTTCATCCCGGTGAACGGAGAAATAAACAGTTTTCGAAGTTTTGGAACACACGTGTTTCGAAGAACACCTTTTTATTTATTGCTCATACGATTCATATTTGAAAAATACCAACAAGTTTCAAAGTAGATTTCCCCTAAAGAGCAGAACCATCCATGAGAATCTTAGCACTCGATTAGATTTTCATGGATATTTCATCATCTAGGGACCCACTAAATCACGGTGGGTCCCTTGCTGATAAAATTGTTAATAGGATTGCTAAGGCTACTTGCGTCTTTAGAAAGCTTTGTCAACGTTTGTGGAATGAACGAAGTATTCGACTGGACACAAAATCAGCTGTTATTATTTCTATCCTCACGTACGGTTCTGAGTTTTGGGCACCATACAGGCATCGTATTCACCGATTGGATGTATTTCATAAAAGCTGTCTGTGCTCAATCTCTGGCATTACCCTTCGAGACAAATTATCCAACGCTGACCTTTTCACAAAGTGCAATATTTCTGGAATTGAGTCATTCTTTATACAGTGCCAACTGCGGTGGACTGGTCATGTTCTGAGAATGTCCGATGACAGGATACCAAAAATCTTAATGTACGGTCAGTTGGACGGAGGGAAAAGGAATGTGGGACGACCATTACTGCAGCACAAAGAAAAGTTAAAGAGCAATTTGCCTTCAATTAGTATCGCACACAGCAGTCTTGAGAACGAGGTCCTTGGTCGCAAAGAATGGAAATCGGCACAATCGGGTCTTTGCTGTTTTCATTCTGACAGTTTCAGTCATCTGCGTGAAAAAAAGGGAACAAGCTAAATGGTCAGCAGTCATACAATTGACTGCATCACTGAATCCACACACTAATATTATCTGTTGACTCATTTGTAAGTCTCTTGTAGGACTTAAATGTCATCTGAGGCTGAAGCATGAATGAGTTTAAACAATAAGTTGTTGGAACGTCATACGTCGAAATCGACGGGAGAGTACTACTACTACTACTACTACTACTACTACTACTACAACTACAACAACAACAACAACAATAATAATAATAATAATAATAATAATATGTTATCTCCTTTGTGTATACACAATATGTCCCGCGTTTGTAGTAAATGAATGTTCTTTACAACAGTTTCGAATAATAATCTGTTAACTCACCTTACTGAACAAGCCATTCGCAGTAATGGTATTCTTTAGCGGAAGGCTTGTGGTGTACCTTTCGACGTCTCTTCCTAAGCAGTACCACCAGTCGGTATTCATGGCTTATCCATTGTAAATAGGAATTACAATTGTCCTAAATATTTCATCAACTAGACCCTAACATTTCATTTATTTACCATTATTTCTAAATTCTTAAACTTTCTACACTTGTAATATTTTAACTTTATATGACCATTTGTTTTCGAACTCTATTTGAAAATAAATGTAATTTTTTTAGAAGATTTTGTTGTTGGAATGTTACAAATAAATTTTCGTTTGTGAGAAAATATAAAAAATGTTGAATATGTAAAAATGCCATTCATTATTTGAAAGTTGTAATTACCCCCCCCCCTTCCACCGGCGCAATGCGTTGTCAATTCGTTAATTCTGAGGATTCTCATCTTTATTTTTGTGATTAGAATAATTCATTTTGTTCTGAATAACAAACCAGAACTGAAGCAGAAGAATGTTTGTGAATTAACGCCACAAACTCATTAACAAAAAAATAAAACAGCAATGAGTTTCTTCTTTCAAAAAAGTAAAATACCCTAACCACAATGAAATGTTTTTAAATGCTTGTTTTCGTAAAGTTTTATCTAATCGTATACTAGTTGAATTGCTCAGCTAAACAGGGTACAATATCAAATTTGTGCAGACGAGATGTTTTTAGTATTTCTATGTTCATGATACATGATCGACTGAAATTCAATCCCTGCTGCTTTGTAAAATATTCTCCGCAAGAATTTGTCTGACTAGCATCACAGCAAAGATATTTCTTTAAGTCCAGAACCAGACGGAGCTTCCTAAAAGATCCCATCTCTGGAACAAGATATTACCCATTCCAGCATGGTCGTATTCAAGTCTAACGTCAACAAATATTTGTTGAGCTATTCTCTTTCAAAATAAAATCTTCTTGAGAAATCCTTTGTCTATTCCACCAAATGTTTCCACCACTCCCCCTCGTAATGGCGAGCAACATAAACCCAGAAAACCTAAACATTATTATCGATAAAAAGTAATAATTTTTATTGGTAACAATTCTGAATTTTCGTGTTGTTTTGAAAATAGAAAAAGTCATCAATTTTTGTGATCATCATTAAAAAAATAGATTACGTAAGGTGAGTGTTTCAGTCAATTTGAAATTAATTACTTAACATGAATAAGTAAAAAGAAAAATGAAGCAAAAACAAAATGACTTTCATGACAAACCTTTTTCAATAATTCAGGGTTTGACATCAACCTATTCAGTTGGATTCTTTGCATTGAGTCGAAGGCATCGTTAGTCGGTGCCAAAACCGTGAATTGGCCTTCGTTAGATTCGAGAAGTCTCACCAAACCGGCTGTTTCAATCGCCTGACGGTACTGACTACAAAAAGTGCAAAAATGATTACAAATAAAAATTATTTAAATCATAAAACACATAAAAATACAGATCTAACATCAGAAAAAAAAAACTAAGGACAGATAACTCTAATTCATATTCAATAAGGAAAAGGGAGATAACTTTTATTCCTATGCAATCGTGGAACAAAACAGATAATCTCATGCATTTAAATAGGATTTTATCAGTCTGACTAAATTGATAATTTCTATAGACAGTTCGCAACATCAACTGAGAATTCGGTTAGAGATCCGTCAATAAATGAGTTTTTCAACGTTCGTTAAAAAAAATTCGACACGAAGAAAATAATTTTGAATACAATCATGGCCATCCATCTGTCATTTACATCGATGGAGGCGTTAGTGAAATTATCTACACGCACAATTATTCGATAAATTTCTGCAAAGCGTAAATTGCGTTGCAGTACCGGACAAAGGCTATCCAATCAGAAGACTATAATAAAAAATTGTTCTGAGAAGAATCATTCTTGTTACAGTGATTCAAAATACGACAGTGGGTGACTTTCATGGCACATAGGTCATTGTTGGTGCATCGATAAGATCACATTTGGTAAGGGGACCAGGATCTGACTCAGTGATATCTCCACGACACAATCGGGTCACACTTACTTTGTTTCTGCTTGGTTTGGTTCAGTTGATTTTCGAGTTATTTAATGCCGAATTTAGTAATTTGCGAAGGATAAGCAATGTTAAGATTGATCAGTATTAAATGGGTGACCATTTAGGAATACCAGGTGCTGTATACCCTCCTCACTTATCTCAATATTGTTTTCGATCGTCCTGGATTCTCTCTGCCACCAGAATCAAGCAGTGCCAGTTCAGGAGAGGTGTAGTTGGGGATTGCTCTCAGGACAAAACATAGGCTATATATATATATATATATATATATATATATATATATATATATATATATATATATATATATATATATATATATATAAATAAATGAAAGTGATGCAATAGCTCCGATAAAACACGAATCTGATACGCCGAGTCCACAGTCCACGCCTGTAACCACCAAACTATACCTTTTCCATAGAGTTGTATCAGTTGTTATATGTAAAAGGGTAGAGTGCCTAATATCTGTACCATGACTTACGTAAATTAAAGTTTGTAGGACCATGTATCAACAGCATATTGTGACTTGAAGTTTTTTGTCTTGCATTTTTCTTATCACGTGGTTATTTCCTTCGTGTGTATTTTGGGGTTAGATTTTTTAGTTTTAAGCAATTAATTCGTATTCCTTTTATTTACTTTATTTTATGTGTTTATGCTATTTGTTATTCAGTTATTGTTTCTTTCTTTTTATCCTGCTTTTTTTTAATTTTTAATTCATGTTGTAATTTAATTTTTTGAAAAATTGCTTTAATTTGCTTTCTTGGGATTTATTTTCGTGTCTGCATTGACGTATAACTTCTATTTTTTATTTTATTTAATAAATTTCTTCACATTGAGCATAGAATAATAGCTATTTTAAGCAAAGCGTACTGTCACTAAAGTTGTTGATATAAGTTAGCAATTTTTTTTTTTGATTTTCTGTATTATTCTTGTACTATTAAACATAAAAATGACACAATTCGGTTATGGGCGGATGTTGTTTGTGCATCCCTGTCAACATACCTCAGTTCGGGATCAGCTTGAATGAGTCCCATTAGCGTCTGCTCCGGTGGGATGAGTACCTTGTCGATTGTATGGATTACACCACTGTCACTTTGGCGGTCAGTGCTCACAACTTTGGCGTCATCTACGACGATACCCTAAAACAAGACCAAAAGGATAAGAAAAATAGTTTCTTTTTGATACAGACGAAAGAAAGAAAAGAAAAGAAAGCACACTATGTTGTTATAAAAATCTTTTATTTCTTTAATTATTATATAATATTTTAAAAACCGCGTTCATTTTATTTTAGCATTAAATTCCATTGTTAATTGAAAAAAAACCCAAAAAACAACGGCTTTAAAAAAATCTTAACAAAAATAAAACCAAACTTCTAGTTTTTTGACCCGCATCTGACCTCTATTGAAATGAACGGCTCTCACTTTGAAAACGCTCCATGTTTAGACAAACTTCTTGGTCTGACTTTCACTCCTGATATGAAATGGTGCATATACATTAAATCCGTAGCCAAGGTCGCTGGAAAAATGGTTGGAGCATTCTACCGCTCCAGTAGATATTTCACTGCTGAAGCAATTCTCTCCATGTATAAGAGCCAAATACGTTCTAGGAATGAATATTGTTGCCACATCTGGACAGAAGTTGCTCGAATACCATATCCTGCCTTGACAGAGTTCAAAACAGACTTCGTAATCTAGTAAGCGATACCCTTTTCTCTTCACTACATCCTCTTTTCCACAGAAGAGACGTTGCGAGCCTGCTCCTGCTCTTTCGCTATTTTCATTGTAAATGTTCAACTGAGCTCAAATCTATAGTTCCCCTTCACTAATCCTTTACAAAAACACACTCGTCTAGTCCAAATCACTATCAATAAATTCCATCACTCTCTATCGTTGTCTAAACCTAAACATGGATTCCATGAACAAAGCTTCTTCCCCTCTGTTCCGCTGGTATGCTTTCCAGCTAACTACAATATTACTATCTTCAAGTCGAACGTAAACAAGTTCTAGTTCAACCGTCTCTGTAAATAATCTAATTATACCAAATTACTTCTAAAAACGATTATTATGTAACTGTCTCTATGACTTCAATACATACATTAATTCTTATTCTCGAACGGCCTCCGGGCCTTGATAAGTGGCAACCCCTTTGTTAAAAAAATATTATTAAAGCAATGCCACATCCTAACAGATTATACATGAGAAAATGACGCATTTAAAGTCGTATTTGTCACTTAAAAAAATCTGATGAAGGATTTTAAAACTATTTTTGTCGTAATTTTTTTCCTACGATTTATGAAATGTTTTATGAATTAATGCGAATTATCCCTTTGGAAAATGTATATTTTAAAATGACATATTTGTTTATGGGAGTTGAAGAATTTTAACGGTTACCGAGTAGGTGAGGCAGACTTGGCATGATCACGTTAATTCATCGCTTATTTCTGTATTGGAAATTTTTGAACGCCCCTCATATTAAGAAAAAAAAAAAAAGAATACTCCGTTTCATTCATTGCTAATTTATGTCTTCGTGAATATCCTTATAGTGTGGATACTTTTTGAACATAGTTTATAAATTTAAAAAAAAAAACGTTTATTCATTAAGAAATTTTCTCTAAGTCTTCATAAGTTTAAACACATCAATTTTAAGAACGATTTATATTCCATTCATTTAAGTGTTTATGTTTTCATATTATTCGTTTAACCAACAACACCAGGAAATGAAGCACACTTTAATAACAATCAATCAGAACCGTAAGAGCTTGAATAGACTTCCAAGTTAAGTAATAAATGTATCAACAACAATTCAAGTTGAATTTGCACAGATGCTGGATTACTGTGTCACCTGTTGTGTAAATTTTTACCACTCTTTCTCCTATATGCGACGGTTGTTTTATTTTTTTGCCAAATAATTTGAAAAAATAAAATTAAATAAAAGAAACAGTCAGAAGAATTCCGGTGTTTATATTGAGTTTTCTATACAGCCGAAATCAGTTCAGAAAGAAAAGTGTGAATTTTTATTAACGATTTCATTAGAAGAACTTTTAGTTCATATTTTACATTTTCTGCTTCAATATTTTTTTTGGATCAAATTCGTAATTTTGTACGTTATTATTTGTATCTGTTGCGTTTAATACTGCTTTTCGAAGCTTTTGAACACACGTATTTCGAAGAAAACCTTTTTATTTATTGTTCATTTCTGCATTGACGGTGTGCGTTTTTTGCAAATGATGAACATTTTAAAAAATATAACGTTTTGTTTATTCTTTTCTTGATAAATAACGTTTCACTTTTTTTCAGAAAAAACAAAAAACAAATTTAGGTTGAAAAGAAAATATCGTCTTAGTTTTATTTCGTGATCTTTTGTGACCATTCAAATAGACAAGCAGAATAGCAGGAGATACAATGTTATGACGTCATGGCCACGCAAGACACAAGTAAAAGTAAAGTTTATGTATGTGTGTGGTATGTATGTGTGAGTGAGTGAGTGTGTGTGTGTGTGTGAGAGAGAGAGAGAGAGAGAGAGAGAGAGAGAGAGAGAGAGAGAGAGAGAGAGAGAGAGAGAGAGAGAGAATATAATTTGTCAAAATACCGCAATTAGTGATCCCCGCCACCATGTGAGACGCAGGTTTTCTGACGATTATAAAAGCAGATGTTAAACTGTTGACACAAGCGAATTATGAATTCTCATAAGGAATTCCAATTTCCACTGCTTTCTCGCTCTCTGTTTTTTCTTCTTTAAATTTGTAATTTATGATCATTAAATAAGCAAAACACATTTTCCAAGAATTTTTCCAGTTTCTCAAGAATTTAAAAATATTTTTGAATTATTTTTACCATTTAAAAACAAATTAAACTTTTTCTTAATTACATCTGAATTCCAATTTGAATTATTTGATATTCATTTTTATTATTTCTCTCTTTCAGCCACTCACCTCCTTTCTTTCTTTATTTTTCATTCATTTTACTTCGTTCACCTATTTTTCTTTCCTTATTTTCTTTCTTATATTTTTCATTTGTTTTTTTTTATTTCTTTCCTTTACTTAGTTTTTTTTCTTTTCCCTTTCATTTCTTTCTTCTTTCCATTGTTCCGTCTTTCATAGATTACTTTCTACCTTTCTTTCCTTGACTATTTTGAACATTCCTTTCTTTCGTTCTCATCATATTCTTTCATTGTTTCTTTTTTCTCACTTTTCTTTCGTTCGTTCCATTTACCTCCTTTAATTCTTTCTTTTTATTATAATCCTTTTCATTACTTACCTTCCTTCACCATCTTTGCATTTGCTTTCTTTATTTTTTCTTTCTTTCTTTCTTTGATTTATCCCTTTTCTCACATATCTTTCTTTCTACCATTTCGAATATCTTTCATGCTCTCTTTCTCCCACTATTTATTTTCCTTTCTTTCTTACTTGCTTCTCTCTCTCTCTCTCTCTCTCTCTCTCTTTCTCCCCCACTCTCTCTCTCTCTCTTTCTCTCTCTCTCTTTCATCTAAAACTTTCTGTTTCCACAACTATCCCCTTTTTTAAAAACTTTCTATCAGTAAAAATATTCTATTCTCCATCTTCATTCGTATTTATGGTTCTTCTCCTTCTTGTGTCCCCCTTTTATCAATGACGTCACACAACGCTAACACCTCATCGATTCAATCATAACAATCATAATTATATATAGATGCTATTACACGTCTCCGCCCAGCTGCAAATGATGTCGCTTCGTCGCTTCAATGAAATTGTTATATGTCAACAGAAACATTGACAGCGTTCCCTTCCGCCTTCGACATTATCACAGCCTTTTACTTTGTTGTGGTCCCGTAAGTGTCCCGAAGAAAGACGCACCTCGGTAATTAATGCAAACAAAATATATCGAACAGAAAAACAAATTATACAAATAAAGAGTGTGAGTATACGTCAGACTGTCTGCCACGTATTTATGACTTGTGCATAACTTGTGCGCTAACGCCAAGATAATATTCTCTCGGTCTTTAAAGTAAGTAGAAGACTTTATTATTATCCGTAGGGTGGACACATCATAACATCCTTCTAATATTGTCGCAGCTGACCCTTCCTATATATATCAACTAACACTAAAAGCGAATCAGACCAATCCACATGGAATGAAAATCTTTTAAATAACTCGCTTTATCAATTTCCAGATAGTGTCATTATTCTTGCTTTTTAAAAATTATGCTTTTTCTTTTAAAATATTTTTTTATTTTTGTTACAAATGAAAATAACTCTATATTGACGCATACAGAGTTATGTATCCGTTTTAAGATTCAAAAGAAAATAATTCCGAACCGGTAGAAGTATTTCCCGAAGGCAATTAAACAAAAATTAATTTCATTGTTTTCAATAATATGCTATAACTGCCCACCAAAAGAACTGACAAACTGTAATCAAATATTGCTTTTGTAGGAAGAAAGCTATCGATGAGAAAAATTGAGAAAGAGAATCGGCTTTACTTTGTATATTATCGAAGACGGAAGTGAACGCTGTCAATGTTTCTGTTGACATATAACAATTTCATTGAAGCGACGAAGCGACATATGTACACTAAGCTTAGCTTAGATTAGTCATACAGTCCGTCTGAAAATATTATGCAAATCATATAAACCCCAAATAATTCGAAATGGGCAAAGGAGGTACAAAAAATTCGATCTAAATTCGTAAAGTTTCAACAAATTTTCTAAAATGTTTGCGATTTATAAAAAATATTATAAATCTATATAAATAAAACAGTAGATATATGCGTGTGTTTGTCCGTCTGTCTGTTTGTCAGTGTGTAACTATTTAACCGATTAACTCTTAAACTACTGGTCACACAACACTGAAATTCACAGAAAATAGTAATCATAGGCCAAGGATGGTTTATAACGAGTAAAATGTTTGTTTGGATGGCTGAAATGGCTGAAATGGCTGAAGAACGCGTGCAGACATATATCGGCAGCACTAAATTCAAGATGTTCATTTCAACTTGGCGAAACATTTTTACTTCTTTCTGCGTATGCCCAAATGCAATTCATTGATTCAAGTCGTTTAATATTAAATCTTTCTTTAATTTAAATATTTATGTCCCGATAGATACATCAGTAGGAGACGCGGCTGGGGCGCTAAATTAATTGATTTCGATTGTAGCTGATGGCACCCAAGTCATTTAAATCATTACTACAACAAGGTAAAAGAGTGTGATGATGTCGAATAATATAAGATTCAATCGGACATTGGCTCTGTAATAATAAATATGAAATCTGCATGAATTAAAATATGTTTAAGTGTATTTTACGACCTGATATATCATTTGAACTCCAAACTTGAAATCTTGGACTTTTTGTAGAAATCACCTTGTTCTTATCAAAGTTATCATATTTCATGCTAGCTGTTCCATAGACGGTGGTACTCGAGATTATTTTCTTTTTCATGAAACATTTAGTAGTAATCAAAACTAATGAACTAAATTTGATTAAAATAATTACAAAAATATTTAATAAAATTATATAAAATAAAATTTAAAAAAATAATTTATGTAAAAAATATTGCAATCTTGGAAATTATTCTGGACAAATAAAATTTTTTTTCAAATGTATTAGATGGAATAACACGTTTTTGTTCTGGCTAAGAACATGTACAAACCTCACAGAAAAATAACTGACAAACAAAATAAAACGTTGATTTTTAAGTGAGAAATCCGTCCATGTAAAAATCGATTAACAAACTGGCTTTATAATAAAGGATCTCATGAAAAAATCGATTAACAGACAAACTTTATACTAAAGGATTTCATAAAAAAACGATTACCAGACGGACTTTATAATTAAGCATTTCATGAATAAATCGATTAACAGACCGACTTTATAATAAAGGATTCCATGAAAAAATCGATTAACACACCAAATTTATAATAAATGATTTTATGTAAAAACAATTTACAGACTGACTTAAAGGAATCCACGAAAAAAAATTGATAAACAGACTAATTTTTTTTAATAAAGTATCACGAAACAATATCTTACAGACTTATTTTATAATAAAAGATTTCATTATAAATCGATCTATAAACTGACTAAATAATAAAAGATTTCATGAAAAAAAAAGATTAATAGACCGACTTTATAATAAAGGATTCCACGAAAAAAATCGATTACAGACTAAATTTAAAATAAAACAATTTGTTGAAAAAATCGATTAATAGATTGATTTTATAGTAAAGCATTTCATGTAAAAATCGATTAACTGACCGACTTTATAATAAAGGATTTCATGAAAAAATTGGTTAACTGACCGACTTTATAATAAAGGATTTCATGAAAAAATTGGTTAACTGACCGACTTTATAATAAAGGATTTCATGAAAAAATTGGTTAACTGACCGACTTTATAATAAAGGATTTCATGAAAAAAATCGATTAACTGACCGACTTTATAATAAAGGATTTCATGAAAAAATTGGTTAACTGACCGACTTTATAATAAAAGACTTCATAAAAACATAGACTAATAGACTGACTTTATAATAAAGTATTTCATGAAAAATTCGATTTACAGACTGACTTTATAATGAAGTATTCCATGAAAAATAAGAACATTAACAGACTGACTTTATAATAAAGCATTTCATGAAAAATAACGATTAACAGACTGACATTATAATTAAAGATTAAAAAAAGATTAATAGACTGACTTTATTATGAAAGCATTTCATGAAAAAGTCAATTAACAGACTGACTTTGTAAGAAAAGGTTCATGAAAAAGTCGATTAACAGACTGACTAACAAAAATACTAATGAAGTATTCCATGCAAAAAAAAAAAACCGATTCACAGATCGACTTTATGATAAAGTATTCCATGAAAAAAAAAAAAAAAAAACGATAAACAGACTGACTTTATGATAAAGCGTTTAATGAAAAAATCAATTAACAGACTGACTTTATAATAAGGCATTTCACGAAAAAAAAAACGATTAACAAACTGATTTTATAATAAAGCATTTCATGAAAAAAAAAACGATAAACAGACTGACTTTATAATGAAAAAAAAACACGATTAGCAGACTGACTTTATAATGAAGTATTTCATGAAAACAAAACTATTAACAGACTGACTTTATAATAAAGCAATTCATGAAAAATTCGATTAGTATTCCATGAAAAAAAAAACGATTAACAGACTGACTTTATAAAGAAGTATTCCATAAAAAAGAACGATTAACAGACTGACTTTATAATAAAGCATTTCATAAAAAAATCGATTAACAGACTAACTTCATGGTGAAGTATTCCATGAAAAACAAAGCGATAAACAGACTGACTTTATAATGAAGAGTAACATTGAAAAAACAAATAAAAGACGTACTTTGTAATAAAGGATTTTATGAAAAAATCGATAACAGACTGACTTTATAATAAAGCATTTCATGAAAAAAAAAAAAGATTAACAGATTGACTTTATACTAAAGTATTTTATCTAAAAATCAATTAACAGATTAACTTTATAATGAAGTATTCCATGAAATAAAATAACGATTAACAGACTGGCATTATACTAAAGCATTTCACGAAAAAACAACAACAAAAAACGATAAACAGATTGACTTTATAATAAAGGATTCATGAAAAAATTGATTAACAGAAACGGTTAACACACTGACTTTATAATAAAGGATTACATGAAAAAGTCGATTAACCGACTCTATAATGAAGTATTCCATGAAAAAAAATTATCAACAGACTGACTTTATAATGAAGTATTCGATTAAAAAAAAACGATTAACGAACTGACTTTAAATTGAAGCATTTCACGAAAAAAAAAAAACGATTAATAGACAATTAACAATCATTAAACAGACTGACTTTATGATGAAGTATTCCATGAAAAAAAATGACGATTAACAGACTGATTTTATAATAAAGCATTCTATGAAAAAATCGATTAACAGACTGTCTTTATTATGGAGTATTCCAGAAAAAAACGATTAACTGACTGACTTTATGATGAAGTATTCCATGACAAAAACGATTCAAAGGCTGACTTTTTAATAATAAAAAAAAATTGATAGACAGATTTTAAGATAAAGGGTTTCATGAAAAAAATGATTAACAGACTAACTTTATAATAAAGGATTCCATGTAAAAATCGATTCACGGACTGAAGTTATGATAAAGTTTTAATGAAAAAAAGATTAATAGACTGACTTTATAATAAAATATTTCATGAAAAAATTAATTTATAGACTGGCCTTATAATAAAGGATTGTATGAAAAAATCGATTAACTGATTTTATGATAAAGAATTGTATTGTACCGACAATTGAATTGGAATTGAAGAATAGTTTAACGATATTTTTAAGATCTTAAAACTTTACCAAATTTTAAGTGACTTTTAAAATAACATCTAAGTCTTTTAGTTTGGTTTTGAGAAACTTTTAATCTGGTGTTTAGTTTGCTTTTCTCAGTCCTTACAGAGCGTGACTTTACCACAATGCGACTTTTTTCTCATTCTGAATTGTAGTGAGATTAAAAATAAAAGCACAAATTAAAAGGATTAAAAATGAATGAATAAAGTTAGATCCTTGTGAAATTCTCGAATATAAACTTCACTTTCAGATCTCATTTTAACAAATTTTTTACCACACAAATATATTTTGAAATTCTGTTAAGTGTTTCGCGTTTGAATATCTTGTACTAATAAAAAATTCCAAGTAGTATCCTTATTATGAACCCGTACAAAGACAAATATTCCAGCTAGAGTAACAATAAGTCTCAAACATTTGTGGGTTTGCATGTTAGCACGATCTCTTCAACTTGATAGACATGCAATACATTTTTGTATTAGAAAAAAACGTCTAATGTGGTGGCATCATTTTAGCGTTTCAAAAATTTTCAATGCTTTGGCATTTAATTGTTTCTTTTTTATTCAACTGTTTATAAATGAAGCTGATAGAGACGGAGACTTTATGTGACTGCCATAATTAATGACAATCAGTAAATGTTGTCCTTTTTTGCTTCAATTTTATGATGATTATGATTATTTATGTAGCAAAAGTTAACATCTCATTGACATCCTTGCTAAATGTGATGGCATACACTTACGAATGTATCAAAGTGAAGAGAGAAAATGACTGTTTACTGGATAAAAGAATGAAGAATTAGTCTACCGAGAGTTCATCAGGCATACGTGTACACATTATGATAATGTACGAAAGTCAAACCTGGCCAGTGAGGGTTGAGGACATGTGTTGTATGGAGAAAAATCATATGAGAATGACGTGCTGAATGTAATGTGAGTGTTAAATATTGAAAATATAGAAAGATATGTAGAACAATAGACTTCATTAGTTTGGTCACATTAAAAGAATGAATGAGAGTGCTTGGGTTGATAGAGGTAGAACAATTAAAGTAACAGGGTCAGTTGTCACGTGAAAACTAAGAGAAACATGAGAGTAAAAGGGGGACAAATAAAAACCTGACCAATAATTGGATATCAATTCTAAAAGCCGTCCAACATATGTCAGCATGTAAAACATATTTAAAACTTAATTTGATGATGACACGGCGCAAAACTTCAGCTAGGATAACAAAAAAACAAACAAACAAACAAACAAACAAAAAAAAACATTGAAAGAAATTAAAATTCACCCTCAATGTAAAAAATCGACATATTTAAATTGAATTGCGAATCTTTAACGAGTCTCGTCAGAATAAGTCTTGTTTCATACAATAATCAATCCATCATAATAAAGGCTGCATTTTCATACTAATTTCATTTGAACTTTGATACCAAATCTGAAAGATATTTTTCTGCATAAAAATATGGGGGGAAAAACATAACTTACATTTCGAAAAACATTGACTTTTATTTGAACAGCGATTTTACTTGTATAATTCTGCTGTCCGACCATTTCATTGGAAGTCACTTTTCCTTGGACGATGTGGTAATTAAGTAAGTTCTTCATTAGCTGAGGACGCGATCGCAAAGCAGACATATACTCCCTTGATATAGCTGTAATAATAATAATAATAATAATAATAATAATAATAATAATAATAATAATAATAATAATAATGAATACAACAACAACAATAATAATAACAATAATAATAATAATAACAACAACAACAATAATAATAATAATAATAATGATAATAATAATAAATACAACAACAGCAATAATAATAATAATGATAATAATAATAATAATAATAATAATAATAATAACAACAACAACAATAATAATAATAATAATGATAATAATAATAATAATAATAATAATAAATACAACAACAGCAATAATAATAATAATAATGATAATAATAATAATAATGATAATAATAATAATAATAATAATAATAATAATATTAATATTAATAATAATAAACATCACAGACCAAAATTAGGTAAGTAACGTCTTTAATTCCAGGTACAATAATAACACTGACCAATCAAAAGAAAGCAAAAGTTTAAGAGCAGAAACACGAAGAACAGTTCTGAACATGTGTAAACAAAGGCTAGGAGAAATTTGAACGAATGGACAACGAATGATGAAAACAGCTAAAATCTTAAAGGAAACCCTTGAAGACAGGAACCAACGCACATAAATCACGACCATTAAGCAACCACTTGGAAATTGCAATAAAAGTAAAATAAAAACATGAAAGGAACACAAAATGAAACAAATGGAACTGAAACTGCCAGAAAGGTTATAAACTTTACTCCCTACACCCCTCCCCCCAAAAAAAAGCACCAACCTCGACTGATACCAGACTTATTAAGTGTGAACGGATCAAAAGAGGATGGAAAAACAGAGGAGGGAGAGAACTAACTAGACCTCCACTGGATGAGTGCAGAGGCTACTAGGATATTGGGAGTAACTTATCACCACCGAAAACGGCAGAGTAAACCAATAGTGGTTGGCAATGAATACTCAATGGTAAGTGACTGTCATAATAATGAAAAGTCATTTACAATATTTACGAAAAGAGGTGGTGGGTTAGGGTTACACTGGAAATTTGAAGAGATTTATTGTTACTTAAACTCAAGGGAACACTATCGGTTATTGTCAGTGAGTAATCACTCATAATAACCTATGTGAGAAGGCCTAGTGAATAATAATAATAATAATGATGATAATGATGATGATAATAATATTAATAATAATAATAATAATAATAATGACGATGATAATAATAATAATAATAATAATAATAATAATAATAATAATAATAATAATAATAATAATAATAATAATGATAAAGGAACCGTCCCCAGCAATTATAGGCCAATCACGTGCCTACCTACCATGTGGAAGACCCCCCCCCATGTGGAAGATACTGACAGCACAACTGAGGGAACAAATCTACCACTCACTGAATAACCATGGGCTCATCCCCGAGGAACAGAAAGGATGCCAAAAAGGGAAAAGAGGAACACATGATCTGCTATATGTCGATCAAAAGATTCTAAAGGAGGTGAAAAGGAGGAGGAAAAATTTAGCCATGGCATGGATCGACTACAAAAAAGCGTACGACATGATCCCCCAAGCATGGATAATAGAATGCCTAAAAATGTATAAAATACCAAGTGGGATCACCAATGTAATAGAAAATGCAATGAAAACATGGAGACTGGAACTGACAGCTGATGGACAACACATAACAGAAATTAACATACAAAGAGGCATCTTCCAAGGAGACTCATTATCACCATTACTGTTCATCATAGCCATGATGCCCTTGAATAGTATTCTGAGAAAGTGCCAAACCGGATACAAGTTCCCCAATACAGAGGAAAAAATGAACTACTTGATGTACATGGACGATCTGAAACTTTTTTGCAAAGACTGAAAAGGAACTAGAGACACTAATTAACACTACTAGGATCTTCAGCCAAGATATCCAAATGGAATATTGAATGGAAAAGTGCGCACTACTAGTTATAAAAAAGGGAAAACTGGAAACGACAGAAGGCATGGAACTACCCAACCAAACAGAAATGAGGCCACTAGGAGAATAAGACGACTATAAATACTTGGGAATTCTGGAAGTGGACACCATCATAGCAAGAGAAATGAAAGAGAAAATTGGAAAGGAATACCCCAGGAGAACAAGAAAACTCCTGGAAACTAAATTATATAGCAGAAACCTAATAGAAGGTATAAATACATGGGCAGTGTCACTAGTAAGATACTCTGGACCGTTCATAGGATGGACAGAAGAAGAACTGAGACAGCTCGACCAGAAAACCAGGAAACTCATGACTATGCATAATGCACTACACCCAAAGGACGATATTGACAGATTTTACATGAAAAGGAAAGACTGCAGGAGAGGACTGATCTGTATAGAAGACTGTGAAAGACACAAAAAAAAAGAAATAGAAAAATACATAATGCAAAACACTGAAAGGATAATTATGGCAGCGAGAGACACAGAGAAAACCAACAAAACAGAAAACCGAGAAGCAAAGGACAAGACAAGAAAAGAAAAATGGGAAGAGAAACAACTCCACGGAAGATTCATAAGAATGATAAAAAATAAGAATAACGAAAACCCCTGGACATGGATGCGAAAAGGACATATAAACCGAGAAACTGAATCTCTAATAACTGCAGCACAAGATAACTCGATGAGAACCAACCATATCAAAGCAAGGATCGATAAAACACAAGAAAACAGCAAATGCAGACTCTGTGGACAAAGAGACGAAACGATAAACCATATAGTAAGTAAATGCAGCAAACTGGCCCAAAAGGAATACAAAAACAGGCATGACCAAGTGGGGAGAGCGGTGCACTGGGAATTGTGCAAACAACTGCATTTTGAGCATACAGATAAATGGCACAAGCATAAACTCGCAACAGCACTCGAAAACGAGAACCACAAAATCCTATGGGACATGGACATACAAACGGACAAACCCATCCAAGCAAGAAGACCAGATGTCGTAATAATTAACAAGAAAGAGAAATCCTGTAAAATCGTAGACTTTGCTGTCCCAGCTGACCACAGGGTGAGTATGAAAGAAAAGGAGAAATGAAGCAAATACACAAAACTAGCCAGAGAGTTAAAAGGGATTTGGATGATGAAGAAAATCAAAATAGTACCGATAATAATAGGAGCACTAGGAACAATTCCGAAAAACCTGGAAAAAAGAATGTCAGAAATTGGAATCAGAGGAATAGCTGCAAAAATACAATACCTAACGATAATGAAAACGGATGAAATATTAAGGAAAACCCTTGAATGCAGAGAATAACACAAGACAATATAACGAATAATCGTTACAGGTTATGAAGAACACCGAAGCTGCAGAACTACATGTTCTACACCCCCATCATGCATCCCCTTCATTGTTTCACCACCGTTCCCCCAATAGAAAAGTGATACCAAAGACCCGAGAAGGGTCAAGGAGGATGGAAAGACCGAGGAGGGAGCACTGGCCAGACCTTCGTTGGACAAGTGTGAAGAGAACTGGGATTTTGGGGAGGCTTAGTGCCACTCAAATTCCAGTATAAACCAATGGCCACTGCCAGCGAGAAATCAATGGTAAGAGGCTGTTGCGATGATGCAAATTTATTTGCAAATGCTATCGAAGGAGGAGGAGAGAGCTGGACGTCTGGAGAGACTTGTTGTCACTCAGCTTCCAGAGAACACCACAGGTCTCCAATCAGATCGTTTGTTGACTTGTGTGAAAGCTCCATGTGAGCCAATAATAATAATAATAATAATAATAATAATAATAATAATGATGATAATGATAATAATAATAATAATAATAATAATAATAATGATGATGATGATGATAATGACATGTGATGAGAAGTAGCTGCATGGACAAGATTAATCAGAGATTATAAGCATGAAAACAGATAGATATGGCTACAAAAAGAACTTTTTTTATTATTCCATTATCACCCCAAACAAGGCACAGTGCCAATTTGATGTAGGGGCTACTATCGGAAATATAAGTTGCAGGGATACTATATAGGGAGTCGATCGACAAGATGTCTATATTACACTTGAAGTTCTGCATGTCAGTACAGTTGGGAAAACAGGAACCCAGAAGGGAGTTCCAGAGTGTAGCAGTTCTGGGGAAAGAAACTATTAGAGTAGAAAGCCTTCTTACGTCTAGGGATCTATACTGTGTAGGGGTGGGATTTTGCTGATTATCGGATTTGTTGGGGGGGTATTTATATCGAGGGGATACAAGGGCTTGTAGTTCGTCAGAGCATCCACCATAAAAATAATTGTAGAACAGGCAGAGAGATGCAACATTTCGTCGATGGGACAGAGGTTGAAGCTTGAATGACAGTTCAGGACCTATCAGGCTGATAACTCTCTTTTGAATCCTGTCCAGGAGTGAGAGACTAGTAGCAGATGCACCAGCCAAATGTGACAACAATACTCCATACATGGGAGAATGGTGGCCTTGTAAAGGTACAGGATACTTTCAAGCGTAAGTAACTTTCTAACATGGTAAAGAGAGCCCACCATCCTTGCAGTGGCCCTGGCAAGGCTCTTAATGTATCTGTTTCAGCTCATATTCCCTCTGAATGTGAGGCAGAGGAGTTTGAATGAAGTACTTTCAAATAATGTATCTTTAGTCATAGCTATTAGTGGTTGAGAAAGTTTCTTGTAATTATTGAAACAAACAAGCTTAGTCTTGGCAGCATTGAATGTGATCATCCATTTTTGTCCCCATTCCACTACAGATTTGAGGTCTCCCTCTAGTGTTTCTGCTATTTCCTTAGATATTATGTGCTCATTTCTTTTCCCCTCATACTGTCATAGAGTGTGGTGTCTAGAGAAACTGAACACCTGCTAACAGTCACACATAACAATGGGATCAGAACAAACTATAAAACAGTTAAATTAGGAAAAATCAAGGAAAATAGCAAATGTAGACTCTGTGCACAAAGAGAAAAACGACAGTAATTGGCTTGGTTTCTCTAGATACACTTATGCAGCTGGTTACATCACACATTGCTTTTCTATATCCCATTTCCTATCATAGACCCATCTCCTTAATGGACAGGATCAGCAAGCCCCATTTTTAGATCTATTTCTGACCACAGTTCCCAAGGATTGTGCAACAAATGTCCATAGCTCACTCGAAAATGCCGATCACATTGTGATAATGGTAGAAATCTCCTTAAATTGTCGATCCCAAGTTTAAGAGCTATTATTCAAAATGGCTGACAGGGAAGCAATAAGGGATCACATCAAAGATGCTCTATGGTGGAGTATCTTTTCTCTTCCTGTGGAACAGTTTGCAAGTGAGGCCTCTGAATGGTTCAAAACAGCAATTGAAGCACACGTTCCACATGAAAGTTCTTAAGCAAACCACACTCTCCACAATGGTTCACCTCTTATCGTGCAGCTGCCATTGCTCAAAAGCAGCATGTATTCCACAGATTTATCAGACATATGTCCAATGAAAAAGAAAAGTTTGTAGAAGCTAGAAATAATTGTAAAAGAGTAGCTGCAACAAAGAGCAGGTATTCAGAAGTCACTAGAAAATGCATAGAGTCGCAGAAATAAAAGACTCGCGATTTCTGGAAAATTTATAACAGCGTAGGAAATAATGGTCAATCAACAATTCCCCAACTATCCAACAATCTGGAAATTGTCTACAAGGCAATTGAAAAGGCAAATCTGCTTTCCCAACGATTTCCCTCAAACTCCACTGTAGACCCAACTAATCACCCCCTCCCAAAATTGCGGACTGAAGCCACACTTGATAATCTGAAAATCACACATTCCCTTATTTGGATTTCATAAAAAATTTAGACACCTCGAAGGCAGTGGGCCCAATGTTATCCCTGCAATAGTATTAAAAAAAATGTTCCATTGAAGTTGCTCTGTTGCTCTCCAAACTCTTCAACAAATGCCTTACTGAATCTTGCTTTCTAGACTGCCGAAAAATGGCTTCTGTTGTACCAGTTTTCAAAAATTCTTCCTCACTTCGTCAAAATCTTTGAGTCCTTAATCAATCAAGCATTAGTTGACCACTTCATATATAATAAATTTCTTTCTGGCCGACAATATGGCTTTAAGCAAGCCCATTCTACTGTAGATATCTTAACTGTAATCTCCAAACGTATATACCATGCACTGGATAAAGCAGAAGAGGCTAGGTCAGTAGCCCTAGACATATCTAAGGCCTTTGACAGCGTTTAACACGAAGGTGTTCTCATCAAAATTAAATCATAGGTATTACTGGACGCTTACTTAACATAATGAAATCCTTCTTAGGTAATAGAAAAATCAAGGTTGTCCTTGATGGTCATACATTTAAACAATATGATATAAATGCTGGTGTGCAACTAGGATTCGTAAACGACCTTTTGATAAAATTCTCTAAGATGTGTATATTTTCTGATGACACTAAGCTCTAGAAAAGACCTAAGAGGAAAACTAATGAATATATATCTAAAGAAATGGCTAAGGTTCTAGAGGAAGGTCCCCAATCTGTAGTGGAATGGGGCTGTAACTGGATGGTAATGTTAAATGCCACTAAGACCAAGTTTATTTAATTTAATAATCACCGGAAACCCTCTAAACCACTGAATGCCATGGCTACTGATACACTACCTGATAGTACTTTCCTCAAGCTCTTAGGTTTAACATTCACAAGCAACATGAATTGAAACAAATACATTGAGGTAATTGCTAAGGCTGCTGCAAAGAAGGTGGGCTCTCTCTATCATGCTAGAAGGCTACTCACACCTGAGAGTATCCTGTATTAAATAGTATCAAAGTTACAATTCGCCCATACATGGAATATTGTTGTTTCATCTGGCCTGGTGTATCTCCCATTAGTCTTTCACTCGTAGATAGGGTTCAAAAATGAGTCACCAACCTAATAGGTCCCGCACTGTTGTATAAACTCTAACCTCTGTCCCATCGTCGAAATGTGGCATCCCTGTGCTCGTTTTACAAGTACTTTAATGGTAAATGCTCGGATGAAAAAGCACTAGTACCCCCTCAACGTAAATACCTCCAACAAACTATACAAACTAGACAAGCAGCAAAATCCCACCCCTACGCTGTAGAGATCCCTAGATGCCGTAAAGCTTTCTATTCAAATAGCTTCTACTCTCGAGCTGCTAGACTTTGGAATTCCTTCCCAGGGTCTTTTGAATAAAATAATAAAATCATGTACTACTAGAAATAAAGAAGGAAAACCTTAAAAAGCAAAGAACATAGAACAGTCCAATTCAGAGCTGATGAGGGCGTTTAGTGAACATAATATCTATAAGTATCAAGGAGTCCTGGAGTAGACATCTTCAAATCAAGAGAGATGAAATAGAACATCGGAATAGAGCACCTGAGAAAAAAAAAAGACAAAAAAAAAAGACAACAACAAACAAATAAACAAAAAAACAAGAAAACTTTTTAAACTAAAATAGTAGAAACATAATAACAGGAATTAGTATCCGGGAAATATATCTAGTAACATATTCTGAACCCTTCATAGACTTGACAAATGAACCCAAAAAGTAGGAAACTAATAGGTCTGCACAATGTACTGCATCTGAAGGTTGATACTGACCAACTTTATGTAAAAAGGACAGAAGGGGAATGGACTAGTAAAGATAGTAAAAATGTTGCTTTTGGTAGTTTTTTTTTTTTTTTTTTTTTTTTTTGTGATTTTTGCTGCAGAAATTGGTCTTCCTATATTTTGGGAAAATCTTTTTCTAATTTTTTTTTATCACATCATCCACACATTTTTACTTTCTTTCTCAACCCATTTCCTGTGATAAAAAGAAATTAGTAAAATATATTACCCAAAATATAGAAAGACCAATGTCTGCTGCAAAAATCATAAAAAAATAACAATACCAAAAGCAGCAAAACAGGAAACAGAAATGTGAAAAAAGTAAAATGAGAAGAGAAGCAGCTACATAGACGATTTGTAATAGTGACCAAAGAAATGGTGCATGAAACATATTGACATGGCTGGAAAAAGGACACTTAAATAGAAAAAACGGAATTGCTACTGAGATACTGACAGTCGCACAAAACAACATGAACAGCGCAAACAAAATGTAGATAATACACAGAAAAACAGTAAATGTAAACTTCAGGGGCAAAAGACGAAGGCATAAATCACATCATAAACGAATGCAGCAAACTATTCCAAAACAGTCAGAACGATTGAACATGAATAAGACTGTTGTAATAGCAATAATAGTAGGAGTACTAGAAACGGTTAAAAGAAAACATTAGGAAAAAAGTAGAAGAAATTGGAACTAAAGAATACAATACAAAGCATAGCATTCATAGAAATAGCTAAAGTATTAAAATAACCTTGAGTGTGGAAACCAACACAACCAGATGATAATGATCAATCAAGGATCAACTGCAATTGAATAATACTATGTAAGCATTACTAGAAACATAGAAAAAACGTGACAGGAAACAGAAATTGAAGCAACCAGAGTAGATAAAAAAAGGTTGCATCATATGCCCCCCCCCACCACCACCAAAGGAAAAACAAAATGAAACAAAAAACAAAAACAAAAAAAACAAACAAACAAGGAAACAAATATCCACACACATGGTAGGTCCGGTATCTGCTGGTACCACAAAAAATGGTTGTGAAAAATCAAGGAGGATAAAAAGACCGAGAAGAGAAAACATCAAACCTCCACTAGAAGGATGATGTGAGTATCATGAAAATTCTAGTAAAAGGTAACAGCCGTTATCAGCAAAAAATTAATGGTAAACGGCTGTTACGATAATACAAAGTGATTTGCAACGATTATAGAAGTATAGAAGTGGAGAATATTGGAGATCTTTGGAGATTTACTGTCACTCATACTTCAGGGGAAACCACAGCAATGAGAAATTACTAGTAAGGACTGCTGTGAAACCTCCGAGTAATAACATAATGATGATGATGATGATGATGATGATGATGATATCGCAACCAAAACCAACAATATGAATACGTATGCAAGCTCGCACACACACACACACACACACACACACACACACACACACACACACACACACACACACACACACACACACACACACACACACACACACACACTAAAAAACACATGCACACGTAATGAAGTGGTGATGCTGGAATCCTTGTTTCTCACGCTTTGATGAAATCATCAACCGTTTCTTGCCAAAAGGGGCTGGTCATAAAACAAACAAACAAACAAACAAACAAAAAAACAAACAAACTAACAAACAAACAACAACTACAGCAGCAGCAGTCATAGTATTAGCAGTAGTGCTATTTAAAACATAAGTGATAATATTACTTCAGCTTTGTTGGAAACCATCTGCTTGCATTGATGTGAAGGTAACAATAATAATACCACTAACACAATTATCAACAGCTACGACACACGCACACACGCACGTGTACACATAAAAAATACATATCAATGCAGAAAGGAAGAAACCTGGAGCATTCAAGAGAAGACTTGCTGTCACTTAACGCTGATGGAAACCATAAGTGTTTGATGATGTAAATAAGGAAGGCAATACACAAATAAATTTTTCCCTAATGTTTCAAGAGATAAATGGAATTATTTGGATTATTCTATGGAACGCCATCTGTTCTTGAAACCAATTATTTGTGTGAGAACTTGTGAGCGAATAAACAGCAATAAGAAATTTGAATCTGCAAAGTTGATGAGTGATTTTGTAGATTTACGAACGGGATTATTTTGATGGATGGAAGTAAAAGTTAATTCAAATCAACTCTGTGTCGGGAGCCTTCTTTCACGTAGATGTCATATCCCCAAACCGCAATAAATCTCTGTCATCTAGTATGTTCCAACTACGGGGTAGTGCTTAGAGAGCTTAATCTATTTGTGTCATTAAGTATGTATGACATTTTCAGAGAAGTGGAGAGTGAAGTAGTAGTTATAATGCACAATAAAAAAAAAAAACAAAAACAAAAAACGGACGATTAATCACGTAAGGCATAATTAACATAAAAAAAAAAAAAATCAACTTACAATCAAACGCTGCATCCGTTGGTGCGAAAAGGGTGAAGTTTTCTTCTTTTCTCAGTGTTTGGGTCATTCCTGCTTCATCAGAAACATTTAGAAATTTGTGAAGTTTGAGGTCATTTGCAAGCTCAACCATGTTCTTCACTGTAAAATATATAACAAATATCATATTATAATGAGTCTTTGGTTAAACGGGTCGGCATGTGTTGGATGACTTTTAGAAATTTACTTCCAACCTAAATCTATGTATGGCCAGGTTTTTGCTCATTCTTCTTTCAAATCCATCCTTATCCCATATTTTCATTTGCCTTCTTATGTCGACTGTCCTTGCTACACATTCATGTTCTGCACACATCCTCAAAAACTGTCCAAATTTAATCTTCCTCTGAGGTCATCAGATCTAATTCCGTCTTGAAGACTCACATTATCATTCTCATATCATTTATTTCCATGCAACACATATCCTAAACCATCACTCCCATCACTACGTACACATGCCTGATAGACTTTTCTTCCTTTGGTCGACAATGGTAACGCCCTGGTTAGTAATGGCAGAAGTTCCTGAACTTACTCCTTATACATCGGCCATTTGTCTCGAGTCTGTCAAAATTTTGTTTAAGATGAAAATTCTTTTGAGGACAGCGTTTTGTTTGCTCTATGAAAATTCACTTGGCGACCTTCTATAAGAATGTTTCTCAACCGTTTGGAAATTCTCACATCTCATCTTCTTTAAATATACATTAAACGTTACAACTTCATGTTTTGCACATTGAAAATTGTAAGCATTGTATAGGAGATAATCTACACTCGCAGTTTTCTATCCGCTATTCTTTGAAGACGTTGGCTTTTACAAGGATGTGTCATTGTTCTTGCCGCTATTTCCAAATGGTCACTCACTTAGTATTGATCAACTATAAATCTATGTATCCCATTAGAAAGAAAATAATTAGTTTAGGCAATTCAAATTTTCTTTATGGGAATTACACATATTAATTTAAAAATATATAAAAAAATTGTATATAGTTTTAAAAACTTTAATAAGACGTAAATAGTCATTTTATTTTTTTATTCATTCAGAAATATCAGCAATTGTTATTGTTATTTGTTATTTATAATAAACAGGTATTAAAAATATTTAAAAAATACGCTAAGCTCCTGTAAACATATTTCTTAATTTTGTATAACCCTTGCTATGATATCAGTAGATGCTCTGGTCGACAGAAATCCAAGCAGTAACCGTCATATATATCGTTTTTTTATAATAATAATAAAGGGAGACTACTCAAGTTGCGAGTTATTTCCCTTTAGTTATCATGTTTCACGTATGAGTAAATTAACGGACTAATATAGTTCCGCATACACATCACAAATGTTTTTGAAATCTTCTTCTTCTTCTTCTTCTTCTTCTTCTTCTTCTTCTTCTTCTTCTTCTTCTTCTTCTTCTTCTTCTTCTTCTTCTTCTTCTTCTTCTTCTTCTTTTAATCAACAAATGCGTATTGGTAGATAAAATGCAATCATTGTTAAACAAATTCGGGAAAAGGAAATGATAACAGTTTAAATGTCGACTGCAAAATAAGCTTCGGCAGCCACGAAGTCCCGAAAATTTTTGGATGATTTAAATTTTTGTCAGTAAACATTTTTATTTATTTATTTTTAAAACTTATATATACTTACTATTGATTTAGTTTGGCATGTCAACCCAACCTGTTGTTATTTAATGTCAAAACACAATTCACCAACTGAAAAACATTTTCATGAGTAATTGATCACAAGTTGCCATTTTCCTCAGATAGAGAGAAACGAGGGCTCATAACTCTCACAATTAATTGGAAATAATAAACCCAATATGATTTAAATTCGACAGATCTGATTCCATTATCAACGAAGGTATACACTTGACCAATCACACACTTCACATTTTAAAATCTTTTGTCGCCGGAACAAACAAACGCAAATAAGTTTTAACGTGCGGAGAAAAAAATTCAATACTACAATTGTATAGCGGGGTAATTATTGAATGAATGATCACTATTTAAAAAATCTGCAAATTTTCTTGACACAATCTTATGATTAACACGATAAAAATTATTTATTTCCCTTGTTTTTTTGTATCCAGCTTTTTTTTTTTTTTAGTTTCGTTTCGATTTGAAAAATGAATGTTAATGTAACACTGCAAGGCATCATATTTGGCACATTAAGAAATGTAACAATGTTGGTAAGTTGTGGGAGTCATAAAAACCTTATAACAAAATTTTTGCAACAGTTATACAACTTATGCATTGCAACGCCATTTTTCTAGCTGAGATAACAATGAGAGCAAAAAATTGTTCTGAAAAGTTACAAGAAATGATGTAATAACTTCATTCTCATCTATTTTTAATTTAAGAAATCGCGAGTTAAAATCTGATAATTTTACAAAATACACAGATATGATATTAAGCCCAAGTGAAAACATTGAGAGAATATAATGCCACTAGCAATAATAAACCGTGATTGGTTAAACTGATCACATGATCGCTCATAGAAAATGTATTTTGTAAGCAATTTCTTTACTGATATACACAACTAGCACATGGCTCCATTCGTTTGGTCACATGCAAAGAAAATGGCGGAGAAAAATCCCAGGAAATTATAACGCAACAACCAAGCCGGTATTTGTTTTACGTTTCATAAATTCATCTTTTATAATCTACTAGCGGGGGTACTGGCGTTGCCCGGGTGTTTAGAGGTGTGTGTGCTCGGGAGGGGGGGAATCAAAGAAAAGAATAAGCGAAGTAATCATCCTGTTTAAATATCATATATATATATATATATATATATATATATATATATATATATATATATATATATATATATATATATATATATATATAAAGATGTTAAGTCTTAAAAAAATCGAAAAAAAACAAAACTAAATAAGACAAACGAACGATGTTAAAATTTCTTAAAATCGGAAAAACAAAAACAAAAAAAAAGAAAACGCGAATGTGATGGGAAAAAAACAAAACAAAAAAAAAACGAACGTTAAAACTTCTTTAAAAAATCTGAAAAATAAAAACAAAAACAAAAAACATAGAACGTGAAAAATAGCTTAAATAACCCTGTTTCAATATTAAACCTTTAAAAATTGAAAAAAAAAAAGACGTCTCACACCGCGATTCGAACTCCCAACCTTTAGATAATGACGCCGCGTTCTAATGAACTGAGCTAAGAGGACGTTAAAGAAATTAGTTTTTTTTTTTTAATATTTCAACTAATTCATGTTCCGACATCATATGCGCATGCGTAAAGCCATCTTGTCAGGAGAGGACGGTTTTTGGCTAACCCTGCTTGTACAAAAATGGCTAGTTTAGGGTTAAGGAATTAATGTTTTGGGCCAATTTTTCGATATTTATTGGGCGAAGGTTCCAATCTGGTGAAAATCCGTGGCCTATGTCGAAAGTTTTTGTGAGACATAAAAACATACACATATTTTCGCTTTTTTATAACGGGGGGGGGGGTACCCGGCGTTGCCCGGGTGTTTGGAGGTGTGTGTGCTCTTAAAAAAAAGAAACCGGAGGGTGGGGTAGGATCGAACCCGAAGCCCTGAGGCGAAGTTTGAAAATAAAATGTGAAAAAAACATGAACCGTTCGGCCAGGCAGAATGAGTTACTTTAAGTAAGAACAAAATTGACAGGTGCCCGCAAGATTTTGTGCGAGCGTTACGACGACGACGACGACTGTTATATTTAGGGGTTTCATTATTATCCTTTTTGTTGTTATTATTCGTTGTTATTGTTTTTTGTTAAAAGTGAGTCTTAGAGTCTTAGAGTCTTAGAGAGAGAGAGAGAGAGAGAGAGAGAGAGAGAGAGAGAGAGAGAGAGAGAGAGAGAGAGTCTTATTACAAGTGATGTTGTTGAAGGATGTTGTTGCAAGAGAGATTGATCGTGTTATAATGAGATTTATATTTATAAAATGTTCATACTTAGATTTGTAATAGAAGCTCTTTGTGAGGAAACAGTGTTCAGACAGTCTTAGTGTTCATATTGTGTATGTAAGATGTGTATGTAAAGACATTTTATAACGCAGATATATAGACATATAATAACAATTTTCACTTTACCTTTTGGTAGAATTACAACACAAAGACGACGTTTATAAAAACACATGATGGGTTTATTTCTTCTCCCGACCGGTCGTGGTTTTCTGAGTCAAGAATTCAAAGCTTCACATTCTAACTTTCAAAAGTGACCGTCTCGCTTCTAGACGTTCGAATGTCCATGTCTGGACTGTCGTCTGTCGTCCTCAGACTCTGTCTGACTCTCCCTCAGTTTCTCCTTGCTTAACTCTAAAATTTCTAACTAATATCGAGAACTTCCCATTTTCCATGACGTCATACACATGTTAAAACATGTGTCTTGTTTCACGTGTTCTGGACATGCGTGTCCAAAACTTTTTCCTTTGTTTACAAAAGGAATTTTAACCTATATTCCCAGTAACCTATTTTTCCAATATGTTAAAAACATGTTTATTATATTATCTTGTAGTTGCATTCTTTCAATTGAATTTTCATAACAGATTTGACAACGCACATTCTTTTCTTGAAACTATTTTATCTCTAAGCTAAACCATGGTTTGTTTTACATTCCATTTTCTAATTCTCTCTCGTAATCTATTTCTAAACCTAATTTACGAGCTTCGAATTTCGTCTATTCTATTTCATTTTCATTTTAACTAAATCTCTCTATTTTTATACTTACATGAAAAGGGGGCAGCCCTTATCATGTAACACGACGACGATGACGACGTAAGCAATAGCTATTCAGCAAATGAAGTCAATGACCAGGTTTGTTTGTTATAAGCGGGGTAAAAAAAGAAAACATAAAAACGAACGTTAAAACTTAAGCGGGGGGGGGGAGGCGGTGGTGATCAAAACATCGAAAAAAAAACACAAAAAAACTAACATAAGGCAAAAGAACGATGTTAAATGTAAAAATCGCAAGAAACAAAAAAGAAAACAGAAAAACGAACGTTAAACAAACAAAAAAAAAACATAAAAAAGAACGTGAAAAATGGCTTAAATAAGCCTGTTTCGATATTAAAATTTAAAAAAATCGGTAGGTACCCGGGTGGATAAGCGAAGTAAAAAAAAAAAAAAAAAAAAAAAAAAAAAACAGAAAAACGAACGTTATGTGAAAAATGGCTTAAATAACACTGGTTCAATATTTAAATTTAAAAAATCGAAAAAAAAATTCGAACCCAAAACGTTTAGATAACGAACCAATGCGCTAACCAACTGAGCTAACACGACGTATATGAAATTTAGTCAGTTCTTCAACTATTTAAAGTAAATCAGGTCATGACGTCATTTGACGCATGCGTAGAACCAGTCGTCGTCACGATGGGACGGTTTTTGTTGACCCCCCTGTCAAAAATTGTTGATTTCGGGGTGAAAAAAATGAACGTTTTTGGCCAATTTTTGGGCGAATGATGGGGCTTCAATATGATACCGAGTTTGTGAATTTTCGTCGCGTCTGTCGAAAGTTTTTAGCGGACACACAAACACACACACATACATACATACATACATTTTCGCTTTTATATATATAGATTAGATTTGACAGGTGCACGCGTTAATGACTTAATGAGGTCAACTTTGACTACGGGATAGTATTTCATTTACTGCAGAAAGCTTTTTTTATTTTTGTTTCTCCAAGATGTTGGTGTGTGTGGGGGGGGGGACCAGCTACCCTTGTCCAATTTGAATAGCAATTGTTTGATATAAGGAAAATATTTCCACATTGATCAAATCTGATTGCTTTCGGACATTTACGGCGATAGATGGAAAATACCGCCACAATTAGTGTCGCTTTTATTATAGGAAAAAGCCTAATCCATATGCGGCGAGCGACAAATGTTGACTATTTATCTTCCCGAAGTCGAGAAAATTAAATAGATAGGCGAGCTCCGTTGTTAACTCGGAGATATTATAATTTCTATGTGATATAAAAAGTTTTAAGAAGTTGTGAGCCGACCAACCGCTTCTCTGAAAAAAGCCTTTCTTGGACATACACAAAAAGCGAACATACATACAAACATTTTCGTTTATATATATAGAGATTTATTATTATTACTAGCGGAGGGGGGTACTCGGCGTTGCTCGGGTGTTTAGAGGTGTGTATGCTCGGGCGGGGGGGGGTAATGAAAACATAAGAATAAGCGAAGTAAATATCTTTAAATATTAAATATTAAATTATTTTATATAAACATGTTAAAACTTAAAACAATCGAAAAACACACACAAAAAAAACTAACGTAAGGCAAACGAACGATGTTAAATGTAAAAATCGGAAAAACAAAAACAAAAAAAGAAAACGCGAATGTGATGGAAAAAGGAAACAGAAAAACGAACGTTAAAACTTCTTTAAAAAAATCTGAAAAATAAAAACAAAAAAAACACTGGCTTAAATAACCCTGTTTCAATATTAAAAATTTAAAAAATCGAAAAAAAAAAAGAAAAAAGACACCTCACACCACGATTCGAACTCACAACTTTATATAATTACACCGTCCTCTAAGCAACTGAGCTAAGACGACGGTGACAGAATTGGATCAGTTTTTTTAACATTTGAACTAAATCATGTTCCGACGTCATTTGCGCATGCGTAGCGAACTTGTAATAAGAGGACGGTTTTTGCTGACCCCTCTCTGTAGAAAACTGATGATTTTAGGGTGAAGGAATTAATATTTTCGGCCAATTTTTCGATATTTGTCGGGCGAAGGTTAGAACTTCAAAATGGTATCTATCTGGCAAAAATCCGTGACCCGTGTCGAAAGTTTTTGCGAGACATACATACATACATACATACATAAATACATTTTCGCTTTTATATATATAGATGCATCTTTGGCAATATCTAATTTTGTTTATCATTTCGACGTTAAAAATCACTGTACAAAGCAGTTACATTATTAATAAAATATTATACAAATGTGACGTCCTAGTTTTTCCTAAAAAAGCCATCTCAACTCCACTTTTCACGATTTTTTTTTAATCCATCCAATTTAAACTTCACATTTTCTGTCTTATTCTTATTCTTTATCTAGTCTGATAACTTGTTTGAATAATCGAAGAATCAATTTGAAAATAATCAATTGGTCAATATTCTTCGTTTTAGAAATTTGCTTTTACAGAGAATTTCAAGATCGTTCATTGTATATAATCCCATTCAGATTCCAGTCACGTAGGCAAACCAACCGGACGACACAGACCGACACGTGACACGTGGACAGGACAGATTATGCTAGACGATAGACAAGAGAAGGAGCATCCATCGGTGTTTACCTTCAATTTAGGAAGGCGATGACAGTTAAATTGATATAGAAGACTTTGGTGGACCAAGTTCAGTTTTGTAGTAAACTTTCTCTTAAGTATGTTATCAGTTATTACCTAGTTCCTCCTGCAAGAATGCCAACAACAGAATCGAGCCGGTCAACAAAACTGTATCATGCTGAGTCATCGGAATTTATTTTTTCTTTTCAGCTTATTTGATACAAATGGTTGCAGTATTTGAATTTCTATTATTTGTATTATTTGGATTTTTTGGACTGCGGTTCTCATCTTGAGTGGTATTTGCACAACCTTTCAGTTGATTTAACCTCTCACCTTGTATCTTGTCAAACTCAGAAATCTTTCCGTAGAACTCAGAAATCTTTCTGTCCAGTTTGGGAATTTGCGCAGAATATCGAACGAAACTCTTTACTTAATCCACGTTCCATCAGCTATGACTGGGTGGAAGTCCTAAGTAATTCGCAATTGTATCTTTTGAGTGTCAACCACACATAGGATTGAACCTTCAACCTCTAGAAGAGTGTAACTTTACAACTGAATTTACGAAGTACTTTATCCACTACGCCTTGTTGAATTTTGATGTTTAATAGTTTGTAGTTGACACATAAATTACATACAACCACTTACATTCTCGCAAATGCAAAAGTGTGTGATCTTGTCCGAAACACAAACAAACAAATGAATACAGGACACATTACACAACCCGGAAGAAAAGGTCCAAAGGAAATGAAATAGAAAGGGTTAAAATGGTCGAGAGACCTACCTTCATTATTTTGTTTATTTTTATTTATTTTTTTTTTTGTCAAATAACAATATACGAGTTATGCAAGTTTCTGTTTCTTTGGCACTTATCTGCCCTTACCTGCGTCAGGCAGAAGAACGGTATCTACAGCGTGGACGATTCCATTATCAGCCACCATGTCATGTTCAATTAGCCTGGCGTTGCCAACAAAATGTCCGTCCGGTGTGCAGGAAACCTTCAAGCGAATTCCATTCATATTGGTAAGACCACAGGAAATGACAATCGCATCGCCGCAGATGATTTTCCGAGTTACATGATGGCCAACCAATTCTGTTACAAAGATAAGAAACCAACCACATTGATATACTTCATCGGCGAGAAAATAAAACCCGGACAGCTAATGAAGCAAAGTTAATGGTTCGATAACATCTAAGTCAGTTACAATCCGTATGCTAAAGCAATAAATAAATAAATAAAGTAAAATTATCATTACAAAGTATATTTATTGTATAAAATAAAAAGTTAAATCTTCGAATGTTTTCGGTTTGTAGCTGTTGAAGAGATTTAAATAGAGGTTCTAAGCGCCAACTAAACCAAACGGCAGACGTTTGCAAGTATTTAGACTCTTGGTTTGTGTCATTGTGTGCATTTGTACATAGGCTACTTACCTGGTGAAGAAAGTAGGCTTATTCTCCACACTGAATCAATTCCTTGGAGGTCATCTTATATGTCATTCTTGATGATATGTGCATATACATAGATACAACAATATTATGAATATCATAATAATATTATGATACAATAATATTATGAATATTATAAATAATTGAAATCAGTAATGTTTTTTGTTAAAAAACTGTAAAAACGTAATATTCATAATAATATGATTATAATAAGTGACTTCCATAGTTTGTTTTTTTTTAATTAAATATATATTGCATATTTCTCATTTTAACATTGTTTTTATAATGAGCGATTTTACTGATTCACGTTTAAATATTATTTCTTATTTTTATCAACTATTTATTAGCATCAAAATGCTAAACCGATTACAACTAATTACTTCCCCTGTATCGAGATAAAACTCTAAAACTAATTTCAGGGTTATCTTTTTTTATATCCCCAAAACTAATTTATTTTGGAAATTGGCAAGCTGACAGTTTTGCAACTATATAAAATATTTAACATTGTAAATATCAGAATAAGAAGAAAACCGATTGATTCTATTATCAGAATCGAACATTTGTTGGCGGACAGTTTATTAGTTGGCAAGCTGACAGTTTTGCAACTATATAATCTATATATATATAGGCTCCAAAATTACTCGACAACATTTCACCAACTTTGTCATGAATCATTCTTGAAATGTCGGCTGTATCACAGGAACATGTTGTGGTAAAGTGTTACTACTACTACTACTACTACTACTACTACTACTACTACTACGAAAATACTAGATAATTATGAACTCGAAACATATTGGTCATAAATTCACTAAATTTTTCAGTACATTTGGCATAACGAATGTATCATTAGCGAGAATACTAGTGATATTCCTCTTCCTTCTCCCCCTCTTCCTACTATTACTACTAGAAAGGTTAAACTTACCATGGCTACTCCTTACCAATGGTAATAGTAATAGACACCGTGGCTGCCGTCAGATTTATCTTTCCATAGAATAGATGGATTTTAGTATTCTGGCCCTTTGCAAATTACAATACCGAATAGACTTATTACAATAAAATAGACTTTAGCTAAATTCGTCACCACAAACTAGGCCCTTAAGGTAAGGTAAAAAAAAAACGATAGGAAAATATCGTTCTGTTTAAAGTAATATCGTGATAATGGTATAAATACATTTAAAAAAGATAAATAATTATTTGTGTTATATAAAATAAGATAAGTGTTATATATAGCTTACAAAGTAAAATAAGATAGGTGCCCGTACTTTAGGGTCGTGATTCGGCAAGTGCTCCGGGCGAAATGATATCACAGAAGGGATGACATACATTACCTTGCGAATCCCTTTTGAGATTAAACCCCAGAGAGAACAAGTCGCTTCGTTTCGTTGTCCGTCCATCGTTCGGTCAGTTCAATGTAGTAACAGTTTTTTCTTTAGCCCCTAAAAGTGTCAACTAGGCAAGACTCCAAAATCTTTATGCATATATTTTATTGGTCATATAAAGTATAAAGTAGCGTATAGCCTTTTTTTTTCAATATTTCTTTCTTATTTATATATTTCTTTAGTTATATTTTCGGCAGTCACATTCCTCATTTCACGTGATGGTTTTAAAGACACTTTTTGTTTCGCATGTGCCTGGAGTCGCTGTTATGTCATTCTCGTTCCCCTTTTCTTTGTATTATTTTATTTGTTTGTATGTTATTTTTGTAAAATATTATATCCTTTTTGTACTATTTGTATTGCATTTATGCCAATTGTTTTTTTTTTTAATTTTCATTGCAGTTTTCACAGCTGCAAATGTACACGAATAAACTTATTCCAAACATAATTCAAGCAGTTATTAGTTCTCTCAAGTATATCACGAAGCTAAAGGAATTACAAGTATTATTGATTTCAAATCTATTGGACAGAAGTTGATAACGTTTTACTCAAAAAGTCTTTGGGATGCCGAATCAAAATTTAAGTACAGATTATGATGTTAACGATTAAATAAACTCCGTAGAAATTGGTAAAAGTGTGATAGCAATGATAAAATAAAAGTTTTAAAAAACATCTTACGTTTGAGAGTTTCTTTATTCCTGAGTTTGTTTCTTACCCTGGGTGTAAGTTTTCGGATAGCCCGATTGGTGGGTGCAAAAATTGTCAGTGGATTCGATCGCATCAACTCGTTTGTCAGTTCGGCTTCTTCGATCATATCAAGAAACATGCTGAACTTGTTCTTTTCTTTTGACATTAAGCTGATCACTGTCTCACCTTCGTACGGTCTGAGGACCTGCAAAGAACGAAAACAAAACAAACGCATAGTAAAAGAAAAAGGGATCCATTTTGAAGATGCGTCCGTTCAATCTGTACGCCTAACGACGAAAATGATATTCTAAACTTGTGTGTGACAAACCGACGGTCGGAGGGACAGATCGACAGACAGAAACATTTTTACGGATGTGTTGACATATCTTAAAATAGAATCTTATTTCAAACTTAACAAATCGAGCGACGACATACACTTGAGAGACTAGCGAACGAGTTGACGGACAGACAAAGCCTCTCATATAAAGGTATGACCATTAAATAGATTTTCACCTCCTTCCACCCTCCTCTTACCTCTCCTCCTCCTCCTCCTCCTCCTCCTCCTCCTCCTTAACTGATATTTTTCAATCTTTTTTTTTTCACTTTTCTTATTATTTTGTTCTAGCCGAGGATGAGACATCCTACCAGATGCCAAACATTCACACTTTCATACATTCTAACAAACGAGAGAGATCTTTGAAAAGTTCTAATCTTCCCTGTGTTTGACGATAAAAATGCTGTCAAACTAAAGCGTGATAGGCCGACAGTTATAGCGACACAGCTAAAATGCATGCGATTCTGAAGTAATTTAATTTGTTCATACTACGTACGTGCAATTCAATTGGGCTGAAAATCGACTTATAACAGTTTTTTGTAAGTTTCCGATTGCTTTTTGACTGTGTTTAAAAGATTAAACCCTAAATTTAATATGAAACTTTTTTGCAATATTATTTTTTTTGGTGAAAATACTGAATGAATAATGCGTAATTTCCTGATAATATCGTTAGTTTGAAAGATTAATTTTTTCAAGTTATATTGATTTCATTAACACGGACTTCAAGGAAGTTTTTGTAATGTTCCTGAAATACTTTAAAAAAATTAATTGTTAATATCTACGATGCTTTATTTTTTTTATAAAAAAACAAAAATAAATTCATGCATTTTTAGTATTTAAAACTACGACTTTAGCAAAGGTATTTTTAGCTTACACAAAATAATACAGTTTCGCTACAATTTAAAAATAATGGGTTGATTATATTCGATGATCTTTAAATAATAAATACTAGAAAATTTCGTTAAAATTGATTGATTTCCTAAATTTTGGCGATTTTTAAGTGAAGGGAGGCGTCAGAAATGTTTATACATTTTGGGGATCGGCCATTCATTTGGTATGTTCCTAGCTGATACGAATTCAATGTATTGACAAAAAAGTAGCATAGAACTAAAACGAGTTATAAAATAGGGGAGGAGTTTATGTATAGGGATAATCATCCAAAGATCAACGCCCACGACGTGTCCCATGTCAGCTAGAACTGTTTAGATCCCTGTAAACTGATCACATCTTCCGGAAGCTTGTTTCACGGTCCAGCGATCCGAACGAAAGAAAAGCCTTTCAACAATTCATCTGAAATTGCCTAAGGTACAATTTCAGTGCGCTTTCCAGAAGCTCTTTCTGCAAAAAAAGAAGTTATGCAGTTCATTATAGTTGTTGCACATGATATTAAATGATGATGACGAGGTTACCATGCAACCGTTCACATTCTAACGAGTACCGGTTCAAGGAGTCTAGTCTTTGTTGAAGCCTAGATGCCATATTGAATCCAATAATGTGGTCCAAACAACGTGTTAACGCAGTCAGGTAGCATGACGAAATTATTTAAGAATATTAATGGAAACCTAATCTTATTAGTCTTAAAGGAGGAAAATATTATACACCGTGGTTGTCAGCAATAAAAAACACACACAGTACAAACTTATATATTTCTTAATAGCCGTTTTTTTTGTACGTTTACAAAGTTCCTTCGTATATATGTTACGCAAGAAAAAGTAAAAGGCGTCCCTATGCTTTTCATATTCTGGCGTTTTCAGCTCCTGTGCCTACATTTTTTATTTTGTTCTATAAGCAAGTCATACTAACGCATAGAGTGATTCGGGATGTCTGCTAATGTATTATCCTTCCAAGTTGTGTAAGATATTTATCTTCCTTACGCACTACTCATATTTGGAATCAGTTGTTTGTTCAACAACTCACTTTTTAGTTTGACTAAAACATCTGGTATTCCAATCAAGAGCATCAATAATTTACAGAATAAAAATACCTGAGAATATATATATATATATATATATATATATATATATATATATATATATATATATATATATATATATATATATATATATATAAGTATAAATAATGTTTATGTGTTTGTGTGCGTGTGTATGCTTATTAACCATGTGAAAAAAAAATCAAATAGGTTGATATGTCATAGAAATAAATAAAATAAAACAAGAACGAGTTAGGCTTTGATGCAGAAAAAAAAAAAGATAAATCGAAAAAACCAAACGTGAAAAGAGTGGAAAGCGAATGTATGAAAAAAGCGAAACAACAACAACAACGACGACGACGACGACGACGACGAGAAGAAGAAGAAGAAGAAGAAGAAGAAGAAGACCCCCCACCATCGCTACCTCACTACAGCAACATCACCAGAAGCAATGATTTAAGGGTTGAAAAGTTCGCAACGTTTTCTATGGGTCACTTGCAGGTTTGACACAAGTTCACAGAACCAGTCTGAATTGGATCATCTAAAAAATTTTGGACTATTTGAACAGTTTTGTCTTTAAACGTTTCACGTAAGCAGGTGTAATGTGACTACGACTAATCAGCGTTGTAACCCACCAACAATTATTACATCATCTCATACTTTTATTAAAGTATTGTATTGGATTTGCAACATTTGTTAGTTTATATTTTACATCGACTTTTAAAAATAAATAAAGAAAAGATTGCTTTAGAAGTCTGCAGAATGATTTGCATCTGCTTCTTAGCAGACATGCACATGCACATCTGTTGCATTTTGCAAACGATATTCGCACAGTTGGTTCACTTATCACCTTCCACACAAACGCACGCCACATTCGTTTATATGGTTAACTGTTACGTGCCAAAAATTCAAATTTCAGTTAAACATTTTAAACGTTGATAAGAACTGACTAAAAGGCATGTGTCCGCCGCTCTGCGAACGATGCCAACAAATCGGTCATAGTCAGCATTGCAGCTGTTTCATGAGGCGATTAAATCTGCTCACTTGGGACTCACTATTTTATTGCTTTCAAACTATCAGAATAAGACGTATGGGATTTCATAGAACACAATTGACAACAAGTCTCTCTAAGGCACCAACCTATCCTTTTAGAAGATGTGTCCGTATGTGCATTATTTTCATTTTCAAATCTGTAGAAGGTGACTGATGGTATTTACCAAAATGGGGACGATAACAATTCTTTCCAACGGACCAGCATCCCTCCTCTTCGAACATGTGTATGTTTGTGTATTCTATAGAGTTTATTAAGATAGTTTATTACTGTAATTACAATAGGCAATTATAAGTAATTGACTAATTGGATTGTAATGCATATGGGAAACGACTGGTTATACTGGTACTTCACCGTATTCATTGTCACAATTGATATGCTTCTCGGAATTGTTTATTGTATAAGCAAGGGGTATCAGTACTTTGTCTACAACACCGACAGAAGGCGGAAGAATGGTATTTACCAAGTTGTAAACGATAACAATCTCCTCAACGACTAATCACATTTCATTTGTACTTGAGTGAGCCTGTGCATTGCGTGTATTTTAATTGGATTTTCCGTTAGTTATCGTTGTATATAACGATATATAATTTTTGTAGAGTGGTAACACCCATAAAGTGTGCTAAACTTAGAAATCGATGTGTGGGACGAACGAAGCTACTCTTTTTATTTTTCGTCTGTTCGGGTTATTATTTCTTCTTTTTTTCCCCGACTTTTTTCATGACATTTTTTGGGTTCGGATTTTTGAGACGCGATTCCAACGAATGCCAAAAAGCAAATCGCTCTAATTGCTATCTTTTTTTTTTATTTCTCCCTTTCATGGAGAGTCGCGCTTTTCATCACTTTAAAAAAAGTTGGTTTTCACGAGAATGTGTGAACTCAAATTATTTTCCAACAAACAAAAATTCATTTCAAATCCAAAAGGTAACAATCCTGAGTGAAATTCAACAAACCTATACAACTAACAGAAATTTAGAGTTTTTCCGGTAGGACACCTGTGACGCTCGTGCCTCGACTCTCAAAATTATTAACGTCCATTCTAGAAGACTGGAATGCAGCACGCTGAATTTCATTTAAGCCCGCTTCTATATCTCCAGTGAACACAGCCATCCAGAATGTAAACTCTTTCTCTCTTGTTTACACACACACACACACACACACACACACACACACACACACACACACACACACACACACACACACACACACACACACACACACACACACACACAGAGGAACTTTGAAACAAACTTTTTAACGCTAATTTCTACTTCTCATTCAAAAATTTTAAAACTTCTCAACAAACTGTTGTCTTTCAAAGTATATTTTGCATTTCTGTAAAATTGTTGATATATAAGTATGTTTTGTTCGATAATTTATGTTTTCTCACTTTCATTCAAAAGTACCGTTGTTTAGTTAGCTCTTGCTAACTGGTGTCCCATTCATAACGTTCATGTTTTTCTCCATCATTTTCATTGGCCAGTTTAACTACATGCATATCATTAGTAAACGGTCTTGTCTTGATTTTTTCTAAGACATTTCTATCGACAAAATACAATTTCCAAAAGCCAAGAGCGACACTATAAACTAAATCCGAAACCAACCAGAAATGGTTATTTGTTATTTGTTGTTTGAAAACAAGAATAAAAAGATGATTAGTTTATGTCCCCACTTCCTGTTTGAATGTATTTATTTCTATTAAATTTTGAAGTGTAATACAGAGTTAGTAGCAATGGTCTAGATCAAATCTATTCGCTTGATAGAAACAGACAATTAATGTATTTGAGTGATAATTAAGTCATCACTAAATTAGTTAACTGCATTTTAATCATAATCGTCGCCTTTTATTTTAAAACATCATCTTAAATCCATGATCCATAGCCTCGATTTACCAAATGTGCTTCATAAGTAAAACCTGCATAAATAAATCAAATTGAAGGATAAACAAATATAAAAACGTGCCCCTTTTAACCCGTTTATATCTTTAAAACAAAGAACAATACCAAAAAAGTGTGGATTAGTTTTATTGTAAAAACAGTATTTTACTTATTCTAACCGGGGAGTTATAAGCTTTAACAAAAGAAGTTGTTTAACTGGGATTGCATAATCTCAGTTGCCTCTTTTGTTTGTACTTTCAATGTAAAGATAGTACTTCCGGTGTAGACACAAACTTCCGGTTGATCGACAAAAAGGCGTCATGTGTTGCCCAATTTTTTACGCCGCCTTTATCGTTGTTTGTACGGGGGAAGAAGACAAAAATCGTTCATGTTATTACCACCAGATGGTTCTATTTATTTGTGGTTGTTTTTCTTAAGAAGGTGATGACAACGTAAAATGTGGTTTAGATGAAGAAAACATAATTTATTTGTCTTGGCTGAGTGGAAATGGCAGTGGTTTGATCTTGGCGTGTCATGTTCGAGTTCCATCGGCAGCATAGCATCACTTAAACTGATAACCTTGGGAAAGGTATCGAAGGTACAAAATATGCATGAACAGGTGAAAAAATGCGCGAGAGACAAATATGGAAAATTGTAGGAAATTTCAAACGAAATAGACAGATTGTAGGAAGATCATCATAGAAGTGGAAAAGTATGTGTGTGTGAGAGTAAGAAGCAAGTATATAAGTAGTGGAGGATGAGGTAGTAGGTAGATAGTGCAGTGATGACTCTGGTGGGCGTAAGGTGTACAATAATAAACATTGTGCTATTAATTAGGATTGAAAAAGTAAGGTTACAATAAGATTAATGAATGTTATACCTATCTGTCTGTCTTTTGTCTGTTTTCCCCTTCTCTTTCTGTCTTTATTTCTTTCTCTCTTTCTCTCTATATTTCTCTCTCCCTATATATATATATATATATATATATATATATATATATATATGTACATACTATTTTTTACAAATAAGTATTAATTATTTTATCTAAAAAGACTAGTGCTTCATGCTAACGCAATCATCAGTGTAGGAGGTGATAATTACTGTCGCTCACCTTTGACTCTGTAGTCATAAAATACGCGCACACACACACACACACACACACACACACACACACACACACACACACACACACATATGTATTTATATATACATTAGTGTTGGGACTAGTAATTGAAATCGGAATCGGGAATTGGAAAAATCGGAACTTTTGGGTAGCGGAATAAATAAACAAAACACCATAAAATTATTACCAAATGAACTACAGACAAAAGATTAAAAAACAAAAAACAATAGTTACATATAAACTAGGGCCAACCATACGTAACAAGGTTTTAAATTATAAAAAAAAAAAACGGTAGAACATATTAATATAAATGACAATATTATAAATATTCCAGAATGTAAATGTAATTCCTCTTCTTTCTGTAATAATGAGATAAAATATGTAATTACAGGAAATCTAAATATAGTAAAAAAATTCTAAATTAAAAAAAGCTCTAAAGTTCAAATTATAGAGAACCTAAATGCCTTAATTACACTAAATGCGTTAAAAAAGTAACTAAGCACTAGAGAGTGTTATTATGTCTGTGGCAAATAAATATAAATTAGTACAGTCTACGTTTGATGCATGGAAAAATAATATACTTTAATGCGTAACTAAAAAGGTTGAACGTATAAAAAAATTTAAACACCCCAGAAAAAGTAATTCTCTTCTTAAAAATTCAGAGATTTCTTACTGAAATGAAATGGACATAAAATTATTTGTTTATTAGAAGTTGTTCATTTATAACATGAGAGCAAGGACCACGAAATCGGTTATAAATCCCAATCCCAGATTTAACATTGATTTTCAGAGTCAAATTTATCTCTTTATTAGTATATTACTGTAAACATCCCTTTGTAAATCTTATAACATATATTTGCTAAACGTTTAAAATAGTTCACACTTGATCTTCAAAGATTTAAAATGTTCTGGACAAGGTTTTTCAATGTTGTTGTCTGACATCGGTTTTTGAAATAATATTTATCGTGCTTCTTGACATTAGATACAAGTGTAAAATATAGATAAATCTTTTTTTAGAATTTTGCCGATTAAAAAGGAAATTATATAGATATTTAAACTTAGACCCCTTCCCCCTTCAAGCATTTATTACTCTAACCAACAGAACAAAAAAGAGATGAAAAACATAAATGTTACCAAAAGCAAGCCTCTTCTATCTACCTGGATAAGTTTATTTGTGTTTAAATTTATCTTAAATCATGATTTTAGTTCAAAAAAGTTAATGTTCACTCTGTTGATTTAGAATAAAAATGGCTGCCCATAAGCCCTTCACAAGGGCGCTTGAAAACCGCTAAAATCGAAAATTAAACTAATGTTGATAGAAACACATCAAATAAATGTCAATCGAGCGAAAATGTTATGTTCAACCATTTTTTTGTTTGGATTTTTCAACTATTAGACAAGATAATAAAGGTAGAATTGACCGGAAATAATAATAACTTTCCGTTAAATTTACGTGTGAAATTACTTTCTTACACGAAATTCTAAATAATTGTTTTCTTTCTTTCCGCTACATAATCATCTAAAAAAAAAGTCGGATCTTATTTTGGGAGAATGATTTAGCTAAAGGTGGTGGTGGTGGTGGTGGCATCGTCGTCGTCGTCGTCGTCGTCGTCGTCATAATCATCATCAATAATAATAATAATAATAATAATAATAATAATAATAATTCATTTTTACTTTTTTCTTTACACTAACACAAATCTACCAAATGAAATCTTTATAATTGCGATAAAAACATCCACATTTCTTAGAGGGAAGAAGAGAATAGTTAACAGATACCCGTCACAATGTTAAGAATGGTTTTCTAAACAGTAACATTATTATGCAGATACCCGTTCTTGATATGAGACTGCCTTTGTTAACTATTCTGTTCCTAAAGTGTTTTCTTATTTTGCATACCAATCGTTGATTCTTTTTAATTACTTATGACAATTTCAAATGCCATTAACGATAACCAAATGCAAACTTTTCCTTTTAAAACAAATCTTGTCTCACAATTTTCAATCAATTCGAAGGAAAACACCAGAGAAAATATTTACAAAGATCTGCTTTTGTAATATATGCCTCCCTCTCAAGTCTATTTTAATGTTTTGCAAAATATATGCGGACATAACACGAGGGGGGTACAGTCATTTGAACATTTTTAAAAAGTATTGCATCTATAATTAGATGATAATTAATTTTAAAAGAATCGGAATCGGTACTTGTATCGGAATTGGAAATTTACAACAGAATCGATAATTGTATCGGAATCGGGAAAATTTTCTTTAATCGTCCCATCACTAATATATATACGATTGTTGATATTTTATTGACTTTCTTTATGATATATATCCCTTTCAGTGTATCTGTTTCGTTTTTATTTCTCATTGGTCTTCACCATATGAATTGCCGGAATAGTGGAATAAACTACTTGGCTGGTTTGTCTCTCCTATTGCCTACTATGACGCCCAGTATCCTTGCTTTGCTTGGATGATTTTATGTGTTTGTACATCCATTTCCAAGAGGATTTCGTGCTTTTGGTTTTCCGTTTGTATTTGGTTTGTGTCTCTACTATTTTTCTGCATATTCAAAATGCAGTCGTTTGCATAGTTCCCAATGTAATTCCTTTCCCCAACAATCGTGTCTGTTCTTGTATTGTTTTGGTGTTAGTTTACTGCATTCGCATTATGTGATTTACCCTTTGGTCTCTTTGCCCAATCTGCATTCACTGTTTTCCTGGGTTTATATTTATTTCAGCTCTGATATAATTGGTAACAATCGCATTGTTCTAAGCAGCTGTCAGTGCCGATTTCGTTTCTCTATTTCAGTGTGATCTTAGCTATACTCAGATGTTTTCATAAGTTTCTTCTCTCTCCATTCTCATGAATTGTATATGTAGCTGTTTCCCTTCCTAGTTTTATTTTCCTGTCTTTCTTTTTTTCGTTTCGCTACTCTCTGTATTATTCATTTTAACGTTATCACTTGCTCTACTGTTTCGATGTTCTTTTACTCATTATATTAGTGTCATTCATACAATCATTTATATTACAAGTGCCCTTTCCCTTTTTACATTGCTAGTCATCGATATGATTATTCGGGTGTTATGCATTGTACACGATCATTAATTTCCTAGACTTCTTGCCAAGACGTCTAAGTTATTCTTTATTCCCGACGTAGTTATCAGCTTTTCAATATACATGGAGTGGTTTATTCATTGTTCCGAATCTGTAAATTCGTATACGGCTTCACATTTCCTAAGTATACAATTGCATGGCATTATAGCTATCATAAACAGCAGTGGTAATAATCTCATTGGAATATGCCTCTGTATTCTTATCTTTCTCAGGTGTTGCCTTTCAGTTGTCGATTGCACCATCATGCTAAAATTGCTTTCTTCATAAAATTAATAATTTTGTTGGATATTTGTGCATCTTTAAGCATTCAATAATCAATGCTTGAGAGATTTTGTCATAAGCTTTTTTAGTAGTTGATCTACTCCATGGCTATGTTCTTTTTTTTCTTTGCTTTTTACCCTTTTCAAGATATTGTAATCTATGTCATGTCCCTCCATTCCCTTTACGGTATCTGGTTTGTTCCTCATGGAATTAGTCTATGACTAATAGACTGTTCTCTCAGTTGTATTTTTACGATTTTCCAAATGGTTGGCAAACTGACTATTTGTATGTAATCCTTTAGCATCGTTTCCTTTTTGTGTCTTGTTGTAGTAATTGTTTTGATCATAAGTTCTGGGACATCTGTTTCTTCTAAGGTTTTTAAGGCTTTTCATATAGTGTCGTGAATTTATATTAAAACCAGCGTGCATATATTCTAGCATAGAGTGGTGCTTTCCAATTTGTCATTATTTTAGGTGCCTGTGAGTGTTTCTATTATTTCTTTTATTTCTTCACGTTTCAGAAGTTCTGTTATGTTTTTCATCCTTTCAGCATTTCTGTTCTGTTTGATTTCTCCTAGTCTTTATCCCTGTTGTGTGAGTCTACTACTACTACTACTACTACTACTACTACTACTACTACTACTACTACTACTACTACTACTACTACTACTACTACCAATAATAATAATAATAATAATAAAAATAACAATAATAATAATAATTATTATTATTATATTCGAATACGCATTTAGGTCTGAAACTGTTTGAAACTGAGAACACATGGATCACTTCTGTCGCGATGTCCAACCGATTCAGAATCAACTTCTACAATAAATAATATCAACTTGTATAAACACGCGTTATTTGTCTATCAAAACATTTCATAAGATTCTTGCCAAGGCCGATAACTCTGAACGACCACCCGTGAAATACGCCCACACATCGACAGTATGAAGGATAATTCAATTCCACCCGCAGATGAAAAAGACATTCTTTAATCCTTCAGAACTGAATGCGTTTTATTACAGTCTATCTTATTACCTCCTATCTTAATATCTTTACACACACACACACACACACACACACACACACACACACACACACACACACACACACACACACACACACACACACACACACACACACACACACAGATATATATATATATATATATATATATATATATATATATATATTTCTTAATTCTTTCCTAATTTCTTTCTTATTTTCTTTCTTAATGTTTTCATTTCATATTTTCTTCAACCCTGTCATACCATTTTACTTCATTCTCTACTTTTTAAAATTTTTTGCAAACTTTTTTTTCTTTTGTGTCTCTTCATTCCTTCTTAGTGTGTTTTATTTCTATTCTTTGTTTTACAATCTTTTTATAACCTATTTTTACATAATCTCTCCCTCTTTCTCTATTTCTCTTTATAGCTACCTATCTACACATCTCTCTACGCCTCTCCCTTCATATGTGTATCTCTCCTTTCCGTCACTTTCAATCCCAACAATTTTCTCTAAGTCTCATTTAATATTTTTCACACGTTCTCTCTCTCTCTCTTCTCTCCACTTATCTTTCCGTTGTATTAATTTCTTTTCTTTTGTCTAAATTACATTCAATGTATTTACATATTTCTTTATGTACCGTGGGAACGCAGTTATTTTCAAGCATATTTACTTACATAACAAATATCCGATAAAAAAATCAAATAATTTTTTATGCAAATGTCTATACTTATTCTTGAATGGTTTTTGTTATATTTTCATTATATGCAACTAACTTCACCATCAATGATTGCAGCAATGTTCAACTAGAAGCGTTGATGTGAGCGAATCATTATTTTAACCTTGTAAATAATGTGAAGATGTATTAATTTTAACGAATAAACAATTTAGTAGAGTAAAGGATTAAATTGGTAAAACTAAATATAACCGTCATACACACTGCCACCCCCACAGCATACCCACTCATGCACACATTCACTTTTATACATAAATGTGTGTGCATGCGCGCGCGCGTGTGTGCATAAAATTAGAATTAAAATAACTGAAAACATCATTTCAGTCTGACGTGATAATTTATTTCGCCCGAACTTCGGCTCTTAAGACATGACGACTACTTGACTACACAAATCAGAATAATTGGAGATGCTCACATTCGATAGATTTTGGGTCAGGTTGAATTTATAGCTGTTGGTCCACAAAAGAATCTAGCATCTCCCCACACACCACCAAATACACAATATTGACTCCCTTCAATTAAGTTGCATACATATGATATAATGATTATAACACTTGAAGTTAATAACTGGAGATATTTATAGCTCTTATTTACTCTGACTCTCCACGAGGGCAGAGTTAGACACCAAGGTCGTTTTTTTTTTAATATGGAGACAGGAACAAAAATAAAAATTGTCTCAGTCATGAAAGATTTCTCCTCCACTAACCGAGAACAAGAAAGTGAAGACAGTGAGAAACAGATATTACACTTTGATTTTGGCCCGAAGGCTAAGAAATCTCTTATGGGATTACGAAAAATCTTGGTCGTTGCAGGCCTTTTAAATATTGCCAAAGATTGTGGTGTCGTCTGCATAAATGTCTACGAATGATCTAACCATGTGAGTTATGAGATCATTGATGAAGATCAAAAAGAGAGTTGAGCCAGAATGGAATCTTGAAGGACGCCAGCGTTAATACTATGATCTTCTTATTTCTGTTCATCAACTACTAATCTTATAAGCCTATCTGAGAAAACGAATTTAATAATTGAAAGGACATTTTCAGCTATTGCATACCTGGAAATCTTGTGAAGTAGACCTTGATGCCATACCCTATCAAAAGCCTTGAATAAGTCAAGTGCTCTAGAAACGAAGCATTTGTCGAGAGATTCAAATATGAACGCAGTGCTGTGAGACAATGCTACTGGGCAATTTAGAATCTTATCTGGAGATGTCTCTACCACATAGAAAGGCAGCTCTAATGTAGGCACATAGTCCGTTCCTATGATGATTTTAAAGGTCAGATTTGGATGTCAAGTTTGAATATCATTAAATCACGAACACATCTAGAGAAAAGGGCGAACCAATGCCAGTTTCGCACAAATGATAGATCAGGTTTGGTCTTTGTAATTGGATTTCAACCTATAGAAGGTTGGAACGCAGACCCTTGATATTGGAGAAGAAGACCTGGTATTGGAGGGGGGGGGTCTACGTTGAGAATTGGTTTTCTGGGTTTAATCTTGTATTGTTTCTTGAGATCTTTCATTTTTGAGTATGGAGAAATGTGGAAGTGGTCGGCAGATTTGTTAGAGCAGAGCAGAGATGGAGAAAAGGGACGAAGAGTGAAATTATCAAAATAAAATTATCAAAATTATCGTAAAATTATCAACTAATATATCATCGACGGATCCCACCAGAAGCTACTGTATGGTCCAGAATCCATTCATAAAATGGTAAAACATCAGCGCCAGTACTTTGCATTTGCTGATAGGACGGGCTCCTTGGTTGTTAACTCTGACTATCAGGCGGATAACGTCAGCCTAGGCAAAACGTTTATCTCCAGCACCCTTATTAATGATATGGAAACAAGGATAGAAATATGAAGTGAAAATAAGGACATCGCAACCAATTTCTCAGGAAAAAGACTGCTGGATTAGTAGACAGCTTTTCTTCCCCTTTTGTCAGAAACATCACTCATTGTAATTAAGGAGTGAGGGACAAAATAAGAGAAATGGGAGTTTCAGTGCTGCTGAAAATACATCCATAATGCGTTTTCTAATCTCCTTGTTAAGGACTAAGAATTTAATGATTAATAATTATAGATTAGCATGTAAGAAATTTAAATTGAGAAAAAAACGTAGCATTATCAACTAATATGGCATCGGGAGACCCCACCAGATGCTATTGCATAGTCCAGAATCCATTCATAAAATGGCAAAGCATCAGCCCCAGTACTTTGCATCTACTGAGGCCTGCTTTATGGTTAATCCAAGGTTCGGGTCTATGACAATCAGGCGGATAACATTTCTCTCCAATATCCTTATTAATGACATAGCCCCAAGGATAGAAATAGCAAGTTAAAATATGGACATCTCAGGAAAAAGACTCAATGTAAATAAGGACAGAGGGACAAAATAAGAGAAATGAGAGTTTCGGGACTGCCGAAAACGCACCCACAATTAGTTTTATATTCTCCTTTTCAAAATAAATAAATAAATAAAAATGAAAATAAAAAATAAAACTAAGTAATGTAATTAATATAAGTTCAAACAGGGATTCTATATTTTATGGGAAAGAATAGCGATACGTTCTCCTCTCAATAAAATACTTTTTAGGAGAAAAAAATCGGTTATGGATATATATATATATATATATATATATATATATATATATATATATATATATAGCTCTACCTACGTATTGAGCAATTTTGAAGTAAATACTTAAAGTTTACGCATAAATCTATACTTTCGTATATTAATTTTATGTGAGTAAATTAAGTAGTTATATATATGTATATATATAAATATATATATATAAATATATATATACATATATACATATATATACATATATATACATACATATATATATATATGTATATATATAAAACAGTAATCTACGAACACGTGTTTCGAAATCTTACAGATCATATGTACTATGGTCGAGTGCACCAACCATTACGCCATGGCCCTAGATAACTTTACGTGTTATTTTTATCGTTTTTATAAATTATTGTCAAAAATCGACAAGGTTAAGACGCTAACAATCGTATTATCATTTTAAAATCAGCACAAAAATCGACATAAAATTCAAAAGCAATAAAAATAACAAGTGAAGTCATCTAGGACTTCGTGACGTAACGATTAACGTACACGACTATACTACATATGTTGTAAAGTTCAAATCCTAGAACAGTCCAGTTACGCTGACGAGAGGTAGTACATCGAAATACGTGTTCGTAGATTACTGTTCTATTAGTAAAATAATAAATAAATAAATAATATTTGTTCAACAAACATGGGCGATTCTCTAAGGAAAAATATTTTCCCAAACTCATAAACTTATATTTTGAAGTTTTTTAAACTTCAAGTGTAAATCTGATTTTTTTTGATTATTTTGAGCTATATCCGCAAATATTTTATGCAATTTAGTTTGTGAAAATTCTACATAATATTGAATTAACAAATATATTTTGGTGAAACTGATATTTTTCTGGATAGTGCAAAAATTAGTTTTTCGACAGAAAAACTAATAACAAACAGCAAATATGAGTTTAACGTTTCTATGAAAATAGTGTCCATTGTATTTAAAATATAGAACCGCTTCAAATGAGATAAATAAGTGCTAATAAATACTCAGAAATAATATTGTGCTGCATAGTTCATTACAAATAATATCACATTGTAAGAGACAATCTTTAATTTACTATTTCAGTCCAGCATCTCATGGCAGACAATGTTCTTTGTTTTGGCCTGTTTCTTTCGAATGTTCCCTTTTACGTAACGTTTTACTAATGTCTTTCTTCGGTGAAGAACCGCTGCATGTCGAAATTACTGCGAGTATCTTTCTCTCACTATTACAGCAATGATCCTATATTATTATAATTATATTCGAAAATGAGGCTACATCAAGGGGACTTCACATTTATATTCTTGTCCAGGGTTGCCAGATGGACCTTTTAAGGCCAAATTTCGCGAATTTGGCCTTTTTTTTAAAAAAAGTAGCTTGGTCTTCAAAAATTATATTTGGCATTTTCCAAAGTGTAACATAAGGACTAACTAAGAACAAGCAGAGTATTATATAGATTGGTCAATTGATGAACAAAAACATTTTAATTTGATAGATAAATGATCGATAATTTGTTTGCGATAAAACATGTCACTCGGAAATCTGAAGTGTAGGAAGCATTCCAAGCTTAGGGATTTAAAACTCGTCAAAACCACAATGAAAGATTGCGAATAAAGTTTAAGGAAAATAGTTAGTAAATCAATCTTTCTTTATAAATAAAACACTAGGTGCATGTATATGTATGTGTGTGTCGGTGTGAAAATATTCAACCGATAAACTATTAATCACGTAAAACTGAAATAAACAGAAAATAGTAATCATAAACCAAGGATCTTTTATAATGACTAAAATCTTTGTTTGGATGGATGAATAACGCGTATAGAAATATGCCGGCAAGTTGAATGAAAAATGCTCATTTCAACTGCCGACATATTTTTATTACTTTTGCGCATGCGAAAATTCATTTACAGGCTTTAAGTAGTTTCATTTCAAACCTTTCTTATTTATCTATTAATAGCTCAAACGGTAGAGAACGCAACTGGAATGCTACATAGTTTGATTTCGATTCTAGCTGATAGCACTCAAGTCATTTGTTATATGTGTGTGTTTTTAAACACACACACATATATTAATTAGCTCTTCAATAATAAATACGAAATCTGTATGCTTTAAAAATATATTTAAGCGTATTTTACAACCAGGCAAGCCCCCCCACCCTCGTCCTGTTAGGCTACAATAAAAATCTTATGGTTCGTTAAATCTTGAAGTGGAATAAACTCCAGAGTACAAACAAATGCAAATAGAACCTTTTTAATGGCTAACAGTGAAATACTTCTGGTCTATTTCTCTTCTCACATTTGTAAAAAAACAAAAACAAAAAAAAAAAAACAAACTGACACCGTTCTCACAGGAAAAGTATAAACATTTCTTTCAATCCATTGACAACCACATCTAAGTTAATGCATGCATTTTCTCCTTTACGTAGAAAATTAAATATTTTAAAAATTTCGTTTTACACCAAGCCGGTCGTTCATCAGATTAGTCAATATACGTGTATTGATGTTTGTATGTAATGAGCTTTTCAAATAGATTTTTTTTTTATTTCATATGTAATTTTTATACTGTAGAGGTTTCTATTTTTTTGTTGATCTCTCTCTCTCCCTCTCTCTCTTTCTCACTATATATATATATATATATATATATATATATATATATATATATATATATATATATATATATATACATATATATATATATATATATATATATATATATATATATATGTGTGTGTGTGTGTGTATATGTGTGTGTGTGTGTGCATATATGGTTATCATTACATATATTTAAGCATGGGCCGAAATATAACTGATTCGGACCCTACGATTAACTAGCGAATGGGTTTGTTAGACCAATATGCAAGTTTGCACATTTAAGCTAGAAGTATTTGAGAATAAAATAGTATTGAGAAAATGGTAAACATTTGACAATAATGGAATTTGTAAACAATAATAATCCGACCGAATTAAACGATAGCAATAATAAGCTGAGGCAGAAACTAAAGATGACCAAATTTTAAAACGTAAGAGATGACACAATTTGAATTTGAGAGACAAAGAAATATTTTCTGATATTATGTTAACGGCTGATCAAGCAAGAGAGTTTCATTCACCACGGTATTCGCTCGGCATTGCATCGTTTCTTGTGTTGCGGGGCCAAATGTCGGTGGCAACCGACCCTACAACTAAAAGATGACGTAGGCAAGAAAAAGACGAACGACAATATAAAAGACGAGATGACAAACGCAGTTGATAGTCGTGAATCCGTGTAAGCTTATTTCCCCCCCCCCCCAAAAAAAAAACAAAAAAACAAAAAAACAAAAAAACAAAAACAGATAAAGGAAGTCGAAGGTGTTAGGTTGGGAGTTGGAGTACTGTTTGTGTTCGAACTGAAGCGGCTTCGTAGTTGTCGCTGGAAACTGCAGGAAGGTGTGGGCTTGCTATGGAAGAGCGCTGGAAACTGCGGAAAGGCTCCGTACAAGTTGCGGAAAGGTGTCGGGAAAGTTGAAGGAAGGTGCTGGAAACGGCATGAGGAGTCGATTTCGCAAAGATAGATAATGATTTTTCAGTGGAGAAAGGTGGGTGCGCGTGTCGTTCAGTGTGAGCCGACGTCTGTTGCGGTAGCTGGCTTCTGCTGTGATGTTGGCTGCTGGTATTAAGTGAGTCGGCAGTAAGTGGCTGCTGTTGCTGCTACTAGGTTAGGCTGCTGTCGGGGGGAGTAGTCTAACCCGTTCTGTAGTGACATGGCTGTTACTGCTGCGGTATTGGTTTTTTTTTTTTTTACACAGTGATCACCACTTATCAAGCCACTCAGGGATAAGGGTTATTGCAAGTACATCACGTTAGTGAGGAGATTTTATGAAGTGTTTAATTAGGGGGGCGGTTCATTAGGAATTTGTTAACATAAGACTTGAAGACATCCAAGTTGTAGTCCGGAGGGAAGCAGGCAGACGGAACAGAGTTCCACAGGCGTGCAGTTCTAAGAAAGAAGCTTTGCTCATGAAATCCGCGTTTTGATTTAGGCACAGATATAGAGTGGGGGAAATTTTTCACAGTGGATTCAGCTAGACGGGTGATTTTCGTGAAAGTTTGGCGAGGGGGGACCAGGGATTGGAGTTCAGACGAGCACCTGCCATGAAAATAACGATAAAACAAGGATAGGCTCGCAACGTCTCTTCTGTGGGAGAGGGGTTGCAGGGTAGAGAAAAGGGCATCCCCCACTAAACCACGAAGTCTATTTTGTACTCTGTCAAGGCATGATAGGCTGTTTTTGGCAGCTCCTGCCCAGATATGGCAACAGTATTCCATCCTTGGCCGTACTTGGCTTTTATATAGATAGAGAATTGAATCAGTAGTGAGATATCTTCTGGAGCGGTAGAAGGATCCCACCATCTTTCCTGCGACCTTGGCAACAGACTTGATGTACGTGTTCCATTTCAGATCAGGAGTAAAGGTCAAACCCAGAAGCTTGTCAAAACACGGGGCCTCACCCAGACGAGAGCCATCCATCACAATTGATGCCAGCTGGGGATCAGAGCGTTGATGATGTAAGGATAGGAGTTTGGTTTTAGATGCATTAAAGGTAACTAGCCACATCTTCCCCCACTGAACCACGCGCTCGAGATCAGAGGAGAGAGAATCCGAGAGAACTTCGTCATTTACAGCCTTTGATGTGTTGCCGTAGATGGTCGTGTCATCAGCATAGATGTCAACGAATGATTTAAGTATGTGTTTAGGGAGGTCATTGATGTAGATCAGGAAGAGAGTTGGGCCGAGGATTGACCCCTGAGGGACTCCAGCATTTATATTGCAGGCCTCCGATTTTTGTCCATCTACCACTACTCTTATGAGCCTATCGGAGAGAAATGATTTAATGATTGAGAAAACATTTCCAGTTATACCGTAGCTGGAAATCTTGTGAAGTAGACCCTTATGCCATACTTTGTCAAAGGCCTTTGATATGTCAAGAGCAATTGCCCTAGAAAGGAAGCCTTTGTCAAGAGATTCACTAATCCTGTGGGATATAACCGTCAGCACATCTGCGGTAGATCTTGCAGAGCGGAAACCATATTGTGTGTCACTAAGAAGGTTGTTTCTGCTGAGGTGGTTGACTATTTCTCTATTTAATATTGATTCCAGTAACTTACTCATAACACAGAGAAGACTTATTGGTCTGTATTGAGAGGGAGATGACTTATCACCTGAATTCTTAAATACAGGGCAAACTGATGAGGTCTTCCAGGGGGTCGGAAAGCACTTCTCCTTAAGGCAGCGCTTAAATAGTTTCGTAAGTATGGGAGCAAGTTCTGGTTGAAGCTTTTTTAACACTATAATTGGGATGCCATCAGGGCCAGTTGCTTTACTGGAATCTAGGTTTTTTATTAGCTTGGCGACCTCATGCACGGATATTTGTATATTACCTAGCTTGTTCTGTGTTATAGGAGGAAATATGGGGAGTTGATGGCCTTCGTCGCATAGGGTAGAATTAGCTGCAAAGTTCTTTGCAAATAGTTTGGCCTTGTCTGACGCTGACGAGATAACCTCTGGTCCATTGATAATGGTTGGGATAGAACGCACACTTCTGTTCAGGATCCTATTTGTTATTTGCCAAAACTGGTAGGAACCAAGCCGCTGATCAGCTACCTTGGATTTAACAGACTGGGCATATAGCTCTCTTGCATTTTTTATTACTCTTTTGCAGTGGTTGCTGGCAGTCCTGAAAGCAGCTTTAGTCTCAGTGCATCTATTACGTTGGTAGTTATGGAAAAAGTGATTTCTGTGCGCGATAGCAGCAGCACATTCTGGGGAGAACCATGGCTGGCTGTTAGGTTTTTGTTGGAATTTTTTTGATGGTATGAATTGGTCTATGCCTACAATTAACCATTCGGTCAGATCTGATACTATAGAGGACACTTCCTTTTTAAACATGGAGTGCAGAGGTAAATCAGATATGAATGTACGGAAGCTATCCCAGTCAGCCATAGAGTATCGGTATACAGTACGGTGGAGGGGTACGTCTGATGGCTTCTTACATTTTGTTTTTATCTTAACTGATACGACGGAGTGGTCGGATGATCCTAAAGGAGAATGAACGGTACATGAACATAGCTCAGGGGAAGTTGAAAGAAAAAGGTCTAAGAGGCTTGCATATTGATTGGGTGTATCGGGCACACGGGTGGGTTCGCGAACAATCTGAGTGAGGTCATAAGCAATGGCAAAATCATGACAAAACCTCCCCTCATCATCTGTCTTATTTGAATGCGTCAGCCGTTCCACGTTATGGACGTTGAAGTCACCACAGATGTGGATGTTAGCCGAGGGATGTGAAGACAGTATGTGGTCTATTTTCTCAGATATGCTCTTAAAGATAGTAACTCCGCTGTTGTGGGGCCTATAGAGGGCAAATATAAATGCAGTGGTGTTAGCAAGTGCAACCCTGAAGCACATATAGGGTAAATTAGGATCTTCTCTAGAGATATCCCTGCCACATGGGAAGCCATCTTTAATGTAGGCACATATTCCATGCCCATGGCGATCTTGGGAGTCAGATTTAGCTGTTAAATTGGAGTATCCATTAATTATGAACTCATCTAGGGAAGTGGTCGGCCCTATTCCAGTTTCACATAGAAATAATATGTCCGGTTTCGTCTCCTGTAATTGGGTTTCAACCTCTGGAAGGTTGGAACGTAGACCCCTGATATTGGAGAAGGAGACCTGGTAGTAGGGGTCTACGCTGGAAGATGGGGTTCTAGGTTTAATCGAGTTTTTATTCTGGAGATATTTCATGTTGAGGTTTGGGGATTTGTGGAATAGGTCGGCATACTTGGTTAGAGCAGTACAGAGAGGGAAAGTAAGAGAGAAAAAGACAGGAATTTTTTTTTATTATTTGTAGCACACGAAAAGGTAAAGCCGTAACAATTACCCACTAGTATGGCATCGAGAGGCCCCACCAGAGACTACTGCATGGTCCAGATCCACTCACCAAATGGCAATACAGCAGTCCCAGTACTTTGCGCCTGCTGATAGGACAGCCTCCTTAGTGGTTAATCCAAGGTTCGGGTCCCTGACTATCAGGCGGATAACGTCAGCCCAGACAAAACGTTTACCTCCAGCACCCTTACTAGTGACATGGCAACAAGGACAGACAAAGACAGAAAAATATCCGACATCTCAGACTACTGGTCACCAAGTAGTACCGACCTTTAAGCAGCTTTTTCTTCACCCTTTGTCAGAAACATCACTCATTGAATGAGGACTGAATGACAAAATAGGAGAAGCGAGAGTTACTGGAGCTGCCGATAACACATCCACTGTATTATCTACTCTCCATTTAAAAAAAAAAAAGCTACTTTAAGCTACTGATGGGATGAACCTCACAGCTTGGCGATCTAGCCGTTTCTGACTGCTTGTTGAAAATCCCGTTGTATTTATACTTATCCGGCGGACGTAGTTGTAGACAAGTGGCTCCCAGCGTTAATCGTCATTTTCGTTTTTGATTTGTGTTTGTTTTCAAGTTTTAACATACTGTGTGGAGCCATCTGTCTGGGGGTTATGTTTACTTGTCCGTATCAAATTGATGGTGAAAAAGTCGTTAATGTATCCGAGTGAGAATTGTACTCTTACATGGAATAATTATTTGTGTCGATGTACTACCGGAGGGACGTCGGCTGTGATGTTTATGTTTTGAATTTGATTCGATTTTGATGCGTGCTTTTATTTTTGTTGACACCGTGACACTTGTACGTCCGGAAAGCCAAGAAGACGTTTATGGCGCCAAAATGTAAAAACTAGCAAAGAAACTGGCATTGTGACACCGAACACTGATAAACATGGAACTGAAATAAAAACTATATTTACAGTTTAAAAGAAGCATCGGGATTAGAAAGGTCATAATATCCAGTATTGCCAAGACGAGTGCCGCCACGAGGAAGAAGAGGTCAACAAAAGTAAGGTACCTGAATCGGAGCTATCAACCGTTAAAGAACTGCCTCTCCTTAATGTTTATTCGTCCCGTTTACTGTGAATTATTCTTTGTGTTAAACAATCACCTCTACCATTCATCCTGTATACTCAAAATGTTACACAGATATTATATACACCACGATGATGACCGTGCTTAAATTATACATACATTTAAAGACAACACCTGCCGAAATATGGATTCTTAAGTGACTAATTTCAATTATCTATACTTGTACCTTTGTACAGTGGTGTGCTATTAGAACTTTTTAGAAACCAACGAGTTTTTACTTATTGTTTCTGCGAAGGAGTTTGCTTGCTACTAGACCGGACGGTCAACTTGAGTTATTTTTCAGGAACTACCTATCAGAAAAGGAGTGCCTATCTCGGCGCTAGAGAGAGGACTGTGGTTCGTGGATCAACAGCAACAACCACAACGTAGCGTGGACCGCACTTGTCTCGCGGGATTGGCGGACTTTTCTTATTGAAACAGAATAACCAGAACTCTTGTCAACCCCTGTCTCCGTGTAGACGATCAAACCAAACTGTCGTACGGTGAGAGTTGTTCTAGTTGCCCAGAATAACTGTTGAACTTTTTATTTTTGGACGCTCCGTGATCAGAAAGGCCTTATACGAACTTATGTACCAGTGAACACCCCCAGGAAGTCGTGATCTCGCATGAAGACCGACTGACCGAATTTTTTTTTATTTCATAGACAGCGCTCAGCTATTTAAAACTTACTTTTTAAAGAGGCGGAAATAATTATGATCATAAATAATTATTTTTATACTTGTAGACATTATGTACAACTAACTGATAGACCTGTTTTCTTCGCCTGAGAAAACTGTATTTTTAATGTTATCGATCGAAAACATTGTCGCTTTGCTACATATTTGTATACTACTACTACTACTACTACTACTACTACTACTACTACTAATAATAATCATCATCATACAATATATCAACAAGACATATGAAAACATCAAATGTAGACTCTGTGGGTAAAGAGACGAACCGAGAAATCACATAATATAGCAAACTAGCTTAAAAAGAATATATGAATAGACACGAACAGTTGGGAAGGCAGTGCATTGAGAATTACGCAAATAACTGCATCTTGAACACCCAGACAAATGGTACAAACACAAACTGACGGTAGTATTTGGAAACGGAAATCACAATATCATGGACGTATAAATAGATAAACCTATTACAACAAGAAGACCGAATGTCATAATAGTTAACAAGATGGAAAAGTTCTGCCAGATTATACATTTCGTCATTCCAGCAGACCACAGCATAAATATCAAAGAGACAGACAAGCGAAGCAGATACACAGAACTGGCCAGATAGCTGAAAGGGTTATGGAAGATGAAAAAGCCAAGATAATATCAATATTAGTAGGAGCACTCGGAACAATACAAAAAAAAAAAAAAAAACTCCGAAAAAAAAAAAGAAAAAAGAATAGGAGAGATTATAATCAGGATGACGGCTGAGAAGATACAACGGATAACTATAATGAAAACGGATAAAATATTAAGGAAAACCCTTGAATGTAGAAAATGATACATATGAAACACTGAAACATGTATGCACATATGCAAACAATAATAATTGTATAATAAACAGACTATATATATATATATATATATATATATATATATATATATATATATATATATATATATATATATATATAACTGAACGTGTTTGTGTATCTGAGTGTCTCTGTGTCTGTCTATCTGTGTGTCTGTATGTGTACATTTCCCTACGCAATAATTCTGTCAATTTTAAGTCTACAGACTGGAAATTTGATATACAGGATACTGAGATTTGGGAAAATCTTTGTAATCCGTTTTCGGCCAGAAATTTGTCTGTTCCCTACGCAATATCTCTGTCAATTTTTAGTCTACAGACTCGAAATTTGATATACAGGGTACTGAGATTTGGGAAAATCTATGTGATCGGTTTTCGGCCAGAAATTTCGCTGTTAAGGGAGTCAAAGTTCAATAGATTGACTTTTGTGAACTCTACCAAACTCCTCCGACAGTTTTGGGTCTTAACACTTGAAATTTTAGATATAGGTTCCTTGGACATGGATCTAACTTAGTAACTTGATTTGAGTCTAATACAATAAATGTTACGGGGTTATAATAGGGGTCAGAGTTTAAAAAATTGACCGTTTTTTTTTTGCTCAGCATACACTTCCAAACACCCGGGCAACGCCGGGCACCCATGCTAGTATATCTATAAAAGTGAACGTGTCTGTGTATCTGTGTGTCTGTGTGTCTGTGTGTGTGTCTGTGCACATTTTCCTACGCAATAACTCTGTCAATTTTTAGTCTATAGACTTGACATTTGATATACAGGTTACTGAGATTTGGGAAAATTTTTGTGATCGGTTTTTGGCCAAAACTTTGTCTGTTAAGGGGTAAAAGTTTAACGATTTGACCTTTGAGAACTCTACCAAACTCCTCTGACAATTTTGGGTCCACGCACTTGAAATTTTAGATATAGGTTCCTTGGACATGGATCTAACTTGTAACTTTATTTGAGCCCAAAACAATAAATTTTAAGGGGTCATAATAGGGGTAAAAGTTTAAAAAAATTGACCTCTGCGGTGTCTTCCAAATTACTCAGACAATGTCTGGTCTAAATGTTTGAAATTTTACATAAAGGGTATTCAGAGATATGGCCAGCTTTTTCATCAGTTTGGGTCGAAAATTTTTAGTTGCCAATAAACAAATATATGTATGTATGTCTGTTTGCATGTCTGCCTTAAACTTTCAACGACGGATTTTACCAAGATCAGTATCGTTTTAAAGTTCGACCTTTCATACAACAAATATCGAAAAATTGGCTAAAAACATTAATATCTTCCCCTTCAACTAGGCACTTTTCTACAGGGGGTGGGTCACTTTTTTCGCCGATATTTTTTAAAGGTATCCTCTCCTTTAGATTCTCTAGCCTTAATTTTTTAAAATGTCGCTTCCGGTTTGGCGGTGGTCGTAACAGCATAAACGTTGGGTTTTACCCCATTCTTTTCCTCCTTTGCGTACGGGTTCGAGCCTGCCTTCCTATTACCACTTTTTTTTTTTTTTGCTCAACATACACATCCAAACACCCGGGCAACGCCTGGCGCCGATGGTAGTATATATATATATATATATATATATATATATATATATATATATATATATATATATATATATATATATAAGTGAACGTGTCTGTGTATATGTGTGTCCGTGTGTCTGTGTCTGTGTACATTTCCCTACGCAATAACTCTGTCAATTTTATGTCAACGGACTCGAAATTTGATATACAGTGTACTGAGATTTGAGAAAATCTTTGTAATCCGATTTTGGCCAGAAATTTGGCGATTAAGGGGGTCAAAGTTTAACGATTTAACCTTTGATAACTCTACCGAACTCCTCCGATAATTTGGGGTCTAAACACTTGAAATTTTAGATATAGGTTCGTTGGACATGGATCTAACTTAATAACTTGATTTGAGCCCTAAACAGTCTATGTTAGGGGGTCATAATAGAGGCCAACGTTCAAAAAAATGTTACCTCTGCGGTCTCTACCAAATTACTCAAACAATTTCTGGTCTAAACATTTGAAATTTTACATAAAGTGTATTCACAGATAGAGCAAGCTTTTTAATCGGTTTTGGTTGAAAATTCTTAGCTTCCAATATATAAATGTAGGTATGTATGTCTGTTTGCATGTTTGCCTAAAACTTCCGAAAGAGGCGACGGATTTGACAAAGATCAGTATCGTTTTAAAATTGGACCTTTTATACGACAAATATCGAAAAAATTGGCTAAAAACATTGATATCTTCACTTTTAACTAGGTACTTTTCTACAGTGGGGGTCGCTTTTTTCGCCGATATTTTTTAAAGTCAACTTCTCCTTTCGATTGTCTAGGCTTAATTAAAACCTACGTCGCTTCCGGTTTGGCGGTGGCCGTGACAGCAAAGACATCAGGTGTTTTCCCAGTTCTTTTCCTCCTCCGGGGTACGGGTTCAAGCCTGCCTTCCTACTACCAATTCTTTTTTTTTCTTGCTCAACACACACATCCAAACACCCGGGCAACGCCGGACTTAAATGCTAGTATATATATATATATATATATATATATATGTGTGTGTGTGTGTGTGTGTGTGTGTGTTTTACTTTTTATTATCGTTTTATTTGTTTGGTTACATATGTTTCGGATGTTGGACTATGTTTACGATCCAACAGCCTCAAAGTTAGATCCATGTCCAAGGAACCTATATCTAAAATTTCAAGTGCATAGACCCAAAATTGTCAGAGGAGTTTGGTAGAGTTCTCAAAGGTCAAATTGTTAAACTTTGACCCCTTAATAGACAAAGTTCTGGCCAAAAACCGATCACAAAGATTTTCCCAAATCTCAGTAACCTGTACATCAAATGTCAAGTCTATAGACTAAAAATTGACAGAGTTATTGCGGAGGAAAATGTGCACAGACACACACACAGACACAGACACGTTCACTTATATATATATATATATATATATATATATATATATATATATATATATATATATATATATATATATATATCACGTATTTGGGCTGTGTTCTCCTTTAATTGATTGCACGTGTAGCACGAGAAATGTTTTCTGTCGATGAAAATCTGGAATGAATTTCAGTCAAAGTCTCAATTTAATTATCATTTTTAATTCTTAATCATCTGGAATAATTCAAACTCCTATATGTCTTTTTACTCTTTTTCGCCATTCCTCCCCATTTTCTCCTTTATCAACATTTTATTTTTCTGCTCACACTCTTTTATTTTCTCTCATTAAACGAGATACCGCCCCAGATTCTTCAAAGATTTCCCCATGTTTACGTTTTTGTCCCAGTTACGTGCACCTGCAGATGTAACAATCAACTTTTAATAACCAGTTTTACGTTCAGATAAATGAAAGCGACAAAAGTGTATCGTTTCGAATAGAGATTTCATTGCTTTATTCTTCAAACCGCGCACAACCAGATTTACACACACAAGACATAGGAAATTGTCTCTATACATATACTGTGATCTTTCTCGCCTCCTTTCTCTTTCTCTCAGTATTAACATGGCATAAGGCCAATTTTGAGCAAAGGCTGCTCCAAACGATTAAAATATAAATTGGTCGATTTCACTCATTGATCCAATGAATTTGCCCCCAAATACACACATTTATCAAATTCAGTTGCGTATCATGAAAAAATCGCAATACTTTATATATATATATATATATATATATATATATATATATATATATATATATATATATATATATATATATAGATATATATATATACAGTAGCGTCCAAAAGTTAAGGGCTAGTAGTTTCAAGACAAGTTTAAGTACTTTTTAAGAAAAACCGTTCATTTAAAATACTTAATATGCATATATACTTATAGATATATTCATCACTCATGTCTCGCCTAAATTTAATAAGCATCCGTTGGATATTTTTAAAGTTATGACCAATAACACAAAAGTTTGTCCAAATTCTCGTGGTCCAAAAGTTAAGGGCTAGGCGGTATAATCTTTAATTATTATAACAGTAAGGTGCTGTATAGGTGTCAGACAGGTACTATGAATAATCCTACTTCAAATTTTTACTAAAGAACATTAAAATTATTGTAATTGAGTAAAAGAAATGAGTGTTTGTATCGCACTAGTACAACATGGCAGCAAAACAACGTCGTCCCGTTTCTGTCGAAGAAAAACAGCTCATTATTCATCTTCATAGTAATGGCAAGAAAACTTCTGAGATTGTTGACACCGTAGGAAGGTCTCCTAGTGTAGTAAAGCGTATTGTGGCACATTTCAAGCAGTCAGGATCAGTGGCAGCTGCCCCAAAATCTGGTAGACCTCGAATCACAACTGCTCAACAGGATCGTCTTATTGTCAAAATGTCACTTAAAGACAGATTTAACACTGCTGCTAAAATATCTCGAGAACTAAAGCAAAGGTCTATTGTTCAAGCGTCTCGGCAAACTGTTACACGCCGGTTGCACGCTTCTGGATTGCAATCTCGAGTGCCAGCAAGGAAGCCTCTTATCTCCAAAAAGAATCAGAAACTCCGCCTCGCTTTTGCCCAAGAACACGTTGTGTGGACAACCGAAAACTGGTCCCGTGTGCACTTTAGTGATGAATCGAAGTTTAACGTTATCGGATCTGATGGCAACACGTATGTCCGGCGAAGAACTGGTGAGAGATTGGAGGTTAAGTGCGTGAAAAAAACTGTGAAATTTGGAGGAGGAAGTGTAATGGTTTGGGGCGTTATGTCAGCTGCAGGCTGTGGACTACTGATTCGTCTGCAAGGTGGAATAAATGCAGAAGTTTATAAGCAGATTCTACGGCGGCATGCAGTTCCTAGTCTTCGGTCGTCGCTCTATCAATCTGCAATTTTCATGCAGGATAACGCTCCTTGTCACACTGCTAAGAAAGTAAAAACATTTTTAGACGAGGAAGAAGTTGAAACGATGCGTTGGCCCCCTCAGAGTCCAGATCTTAATCCTATTGAGATTATCTGGAAAATAGTTGGTGAACGTGCTCAATTTCAGTGCCCAAAAAATCAAGAAGAACTCTGGCAGTGCTTACATGCTGAATGGAGTGCGATAACTCCAGCGTTTTGCAAGAAGTTGGTGGTTCCTGTGCCAAGAGGTGTCAATAAGTCATAAATAGCAAGGGTTTGTTTACCAAATACTAGTTAGTTGGTAATTTCAGCCATTCACAGCAAGGACAAAAGCCGCAATCGTGTTAGCCCTTAACTTTTGGACACACAAACTTTGAACAATTTTATTTAAAATGGTAGTTATTCAAAAAATACTTAGTGTAGGCTAACGAAATTATGACCCATTGAAGATATACATGTTATCTATATAATTGTGAAGTAATTTTTTGTTGTTCGTGTGTATTTGTTTCAAATATATGGTTAAACTTGCTAAGGTTTTACTAGCCCTAACTTTTGGACGCTACTGTATATATATTATATTATATATATATATATATATCTATATATATATATTATATTATATATATATATACATATATAGTGAAAGTGTCTGTGTATCTGTGTGTCTGTGTATCTGTGTATCTGTGTGTCTGTGTACATTTCCCTACGCTGTGTGTGTGTGTGCGTGTGTATTTGTACATAGTAAAATTATATAAACATCAGAAAACCCCCACAAAATTAATCTACGTTTCGCCATGGGTCAAACTATATATATATATATATATATATATATATATATATATATATATATATATATATATATATATATATATATATATAAAAGTGAATGTGTCTGTCCGTCTGTGTGTGTATCTGTGTATCTGTGTGTCTGTGTACATTTCCCTACGCTGTGTGTGTGTGTGTGTGCGTGCGTGTGTATTTGTACATAGTAAAATTATATAAACATCAGAAAACCCCCACAAAATTAATCTACGTCTCGCCATGGGTCAAACTATATATATATATATATATATATATATATATATATATATATATATATAAAAGTGAATGTGTCTGTCCGTCTGTGTGTGTATCTGTGTATCTGTGTGTCTGTGTGTGTACATATTTCCCTACGCAATAACTCTGTCAATTTTTAGTCTACAGATTCGAAATTTGATATACAAGGTACTGAGATTTAGTAGGGGCCAAAGTTAAAAAATTGACCACTTTTTTTTCTTGCTCAACATACATCTCCAAATACCTCGGCAACGCCGGGCACTCATGCTAGTATATATATATATATATATATATATATATATATATATATATATATAAGGCGATAATATATATATATATATAATGATATATTTATATATATATAATATAAAGCTGAATGTGTGTTTGTGTATGTGTGCGTGTGTGTGTGTGTGTGTGTGTGGTCACGAAACCGATTACATATAATGATAGAAGATGTATCGAGACACAGGAATGGGTATGTTTGATCTGACAGAACGGCGGTTCATTAAAATTGTGGGGTCTGTGTACGCGCCTGGTCCACAAAGTATGGAAATAAAAAAATTAAAAATAAAAAAAAAACGTTAACAAGTGTTTTTGATATAGACACACATAAGAATACTTTGATAAGTATGTTTTAACTTAAATAGGGATGGGGTAATAAAAATTGTGGGGTCTGCGTTCGCGCCTGGCCTCCAAAGAATGGAAATAGGCACAAACTTTAATAAAGACTTTTCATATCTATCTGCGTAAATATACTTTGATAATTATGTTTCAGTTTGAAGAAATATGGTATAATAAAATTATGGAGTGTTCGTTCGCGCCTGACCTCCATAGAATGGAAATATGTCACAAAGTTTAACAAGGTTTTTTAATATAGATCCACAGAATATTGTGATAAGTGTTTCAGTGAGAACAGGTATGGTATAATAAATTATGGGGTTTATCTATTTTATATTTACTTTCATCATATTTTGCTTTGGTTTTGATACCCCCAAATTCGAAGCTATCTCTTTACAGTCCTTCCTTTTCATAACCTATCATACTTTCATAAATCAGAGTCCATTTTCTGTAGGCTGTTTTTGAACCCAGTCAACAGCTTGAAACGTCAAAATGCAAGAGAAGAGCTGGTGAATGTTCTCAATGAGATACTTGCTGAACCAACCGGAGATGTAAACTCAGATTGGCTGTCCTTCAAAGAAACTGTATATGAAACATCCAAAGAGTGCCTCGGGCTGGTCGGGAAACGTCATGAGGACTGGTTCGATGAGAACTGCGAAGAAATCAAGCAACTCATCAACCAGAGAAACGCTGCAAGAAGTTCAATGTTGCTCAGGAACACTAGATCCATCAAAGCAAAGTAAGCAAGCATCAGAGCAGATGTAGAGAACTTAAGAACAGTTGGTGGATGGCTAAGGCTGCTGAACTACAGATTCTGGCTGACACCAATGACATGAAGGATTTCTATGGGAGTATGAAAGCAGTCTGGGGCCCAAATGTGAGCCATCCCGATCAACTACTTGCAAGCGACAATTCCACTCTCCTCACTGACAAATGCGAGCTTCTAAAACGATGGACTGAGCATTTCAAAACATTGCTAAATGAGACGCCATACATTGATGAACAAGCAATAATCAACCTGGAGCAGTTCCCGACACAGCACTGGATGGACGGATGCCCTGACTCAGATGAAATCTGCAAAGCAGTGCTGATGTTACAGGATGGCAAATCAGCTGGGTCTGACGGCATATACCCTGAGATCATCAAGCGAGGAGGACAAAAACTACTTAGCACTCTCTGCACAATCATACAGAGTGCATGGACCACTGCAACTGTCCCTCAAGATTAGAAAGACGCACAGTCATTGACCATATTCAAAAAGGGAGATCGCAGGCTGTGCGGTAACTATAGGGGTATATCACTGCTCTCAGTCCCTGGGAAAGTGTTCGCTCGTGTTCTCCTGAACAGGCTTACAGCGCACGATGAAACGTTGCTACCTGAGGCACAATGTTGATTCCGTGCAAACAGAGGGACAGCGGATATGATCTTCTCACTCAAACAGACCCAGGAAAAGTGTGGGGAGAAAAATATGGGGCTGTACATGATCTTTGTGGATTTTACGAAGGCTTTCGACACGGTGTATCGAAGCACTCGTTGGAAAGTCTTGCTGAAGCTTGGCTTTCCTGCACACTTCACCAGCCTTTTCAGAGCCCTTCATTCAGGCATGAAAGCCACAGTTAAGCTGAAGGGCGAGCTCTCCGATCCGTTCGACGTGCAGAATGGTGTCAGACAGGGCTGCGTCCTCGCTCCAACCCTCTTCTCACTCTACCTGTCAGTTATGCTTCGGCATGCCTTTAGAAATTGTGATAAGGGTGTTTTTATACGATCTAGGCCGGGAGCAGACCTTTACAATGTCAATACATGCAAATCCGCAAATAGAACAACAAAGATACTCGTACGGGAGCTCATGTTTGATGACGACACCGCATTTGTAGCACATAATCACGAGGATGCTCAGGACATAATAACTCGCTTCGCAGGATCAGCTAAGGCCTTCGGATTGAAGATTATCATCAAGAAAACCGAAATGATGTACCAACAATTCCAGCAACAAGCCAGCCAATTAAGATTCAAGACCAGGAGCTTTACAATGTCAGCAAATTCAAATACCTAGCGACCACGGTCATGAACAACAACAAAATGGACGAGGAGATTTCTACAAGAATGGCTAACGCCTCCACCTCCATATCCTACGGAAAACTCAAACAGAAGGTCTGGCAAAATAAAGACCTGACTTTCAGAACTAAATGGCTGGTGTACCGCGCCATCGTCCTCTCGTCACTCTTATACGGTGCAGAAACTTGGCCAGTGTACAAACTGGTAGCCCCTAAGCTCAACACCTATATGATGAGACACCTCCGGCAGATTTTAAATGTCAAGTGGTATGACTTTGTCAGCAACAGGAAGATCCTATCACAAGCCAACCTCCCAAGCATGTATGACCTGCTCATCCGGAAAAAACCTGCTCACCCGGAAAAAAACCTGAGATGAGCCGGGCACGTAAACAGGATGGAGAACTCCCGACTACCAAAACAGATAGTTTTTTCACAACTGGAGGATGAGTACTAGGCATAGGCAGACCTAAGCTCAGGTTTCGTGACACCGTTAAACGAACTCTAAAGGACAGGTTGATCCCTGCTGGAAGCTGGCAGATCCTCAGTCGCGACCGTGACAAGTGGAGAATGATGGTTCACAGGAATTCGTCTTCGGACACGAAGGACAACACATGATATCTATCTATCTATCTATCTATCTATCTATCTATCTATCTATCTATCTATCTATCTATATACTAGAAAGGGTGCCCGGCGTTGCTCGGGTGTTTGGAGGTGTATGCTGTGCAAAAAAAGCAAAAAAAACAAAAAAAATGGTTAATTTTTAAAAACTTTGACCCCTATTATGACCCCTTAAGATTTATTGTTTCGGGCTCAAATCACTTTATTAGGTTAGATCCATGTTCAAGAAATCTAAATCTAAAATTTCAAGTGTTTAGACCCAAAATTGTCGGAGGAGTTTGGTAGAGTTCTTAAAGGTCAAATCGTTGAAATTTGACCCCTTAACAGCCAAATCTCTGGCTGAAACCCGTCACATCGATTTTCCCAAATCTCAGTACCCGGTATTTCAAATTTCGAGTCTATAAACTAAAAATTGACAGAGTTATTGCGTAGGGAAATGTACACAGACAGACAGACACACAGACAGACAGACACGTTCACTTTTATATATATATATATATATATATATATATATATATATATATATATATATATATATATATATAAAGATTCTGCAAACCATCATGACTGGCCGGGTATTTTGGTGCATCTACATTTCCATGGACTTTCTATTTTTATTTCTTCTCTCGTTTAGCCAGGAAAAAATATCTCAGAAGGGGTTCCATAAATCAACTGCTAACGATTTCAAGTATGAACTTGTCTCTTTATACGTGAACATAATGCAAGGTGTTTTCCCATCACTACTAAGCAGGTTCTTCAGGTCCGAAAACGTTTAGTTTTGTCGGCTAAGAAATGACACTCCGTTATATTTTTATAGTAATTTAGAAATTTACAAAAAATATTCAGTTTTCACACACGTAGTCCTGTAAGGTAAATAAATTATATTTTAATTCTAATTAACTTTTAATTTAATTTTAATGTTGATTTACACAAAGAATGCTTAGTTCCGAAAAACAAAATTAGTCAATGAAATCACTTCTCTTATTCGCTATTAATAATCAGCCAATCAGAACCGTGTTGATGAAATAAACAAATAAGATGGCGACACCTGGTATAGACGACGTGATCTATGTAAACATTGAACGAAATGATTGTATCATGTAAATGTGTCCTTTGAAAAAAACAAAATTGTAAAATTTCGGGTGAAAACATCGACTTGATCTTAAATATGTAGATAAGTAGAAGAATTTGGAACGTCCACAAATAATAATCTCGAAAAATTACGAAAGACTTCGAACGTACTATGCTGCAGAACGGTAACAAGTATTTCAATCAACACATGATCTAAAAAAAAAAAATGTAAAAACTCAAACATATAATTAGTATTTTGAATGAATTTGCCAATATTTGATTGTTTGGTATTATTTTATACCTCATTCTATGCTAGTTAAAAAATCGGATTTTACATTGGTGAGGTACACGTTAGTAGTCTTAAATATTTAAATTAAACAATAAAATTATAGCAGACTTTTAAAATTTATCGTAAACTCATCACCTACTTCAGAATCAGATCGACATAATGTTTTAAAATGTTGGTAATTTTCTTAATTTCTTCGAAATCAAATGTGTGTTTGGAGGAATCTACTGAAAATATACGTTCTTAAATAATTATTCATTTTTACTGGTAATTTATATCGCTGTATATATGGGTACGTATCTGGGGGATGAAGGGTGTTAGCTGAAAATATACATTAAATTGGCCTTGTATCCACTGTCCTAATTTAGTTAATTTAAAAAACTGTTACATAGTTGGGAACACAAGAGAAATTGGCTGCTATCTATCTATCTATCTATCTATTTAATTGGAAGTAAACAAGAGATGAGATGTGAAACTATGTTTCGATACAAGTTTTCAAAACATGCTGAGGTGTAAACTGGACAAGTTCCACCGGAAGCATATGACCAAATGATCGGAAGTACCTATCTATTATCACGTGTTCTAGTTAGCTGAGAAAATAGATGAGTTGGAAAGAGGACGCCAAACAGAGCGGACGGTTTAACAGGTCGTTCCCAATTGGGGAAGGAGCTGACGTGTCTTAAAATGGAGATAAGAATTAACCACCCAAGTAAAGATATTCACTGCCCATTCTTTGCGATCAACACCTGGGAAGTAATAAGAAAACTATATAAAATCGACCATCGTCTTGGAGTTAAAATACATTCCTCCACAGGTTGCAGCTTCCATCCATGAACAGATGAAATTTCCAGGTGGGTCAAATGACCAATGACGCAGTTGAAAAGTTGATGAGGTATGTCGAAATACATGTATGTGTTTATGTAAATGTCTGACACACTTAGACAAGCACATAACGTAAATAGACTGCAACACGATAACTTAGGGTTCAGATAGTGAAGAAGCCACTATATAGACATTTAGTAACACGACGTATAAATGAACCGCCCATAATGTTACAAAATGTTATTTGGTTCGATCATTTTGCGTTACATTTGAATATGAAAATAATTTCCCACTCTGAAACATCGTTGTTTTGTTTTGTTTGGCTATCTTTTATTTTCTTTTTCAGTCTATTTATATATAATACCCTACAAATGTAGAATTTCATTGGAGGAGGATGTTAGATGTACGTGTACAATTTTGCCAAAATCTAATAACAATAAAGCACAAAACTGAAAAACAAAACAAAAATAAATCCAAAACGTATGTGACCATTTTATGTTATATTTATGCAAAACTGAATTTACCTTTAATTCTTAAATAATTGTTTTTATTTTTTACTTTTACCGCCAAATTTTTCTTTAGGCTGTTTACATGTAATTGCCTAAAAAAGTAAAATCACATTTTTATGGGTGTATGTGGGATAAATTATCATAGGTGTGTGGTTATAATTATATTGATTATTTGTCCAAATTGCATTTGGCGAACTTTCGGAATAGAGGTAGTATAAGTTTTTTTTTAATGCATTAGACAAATTATAATAACCGCGCAATCCGTTTGTTGTTGATTATGCCCCACTCGCTATTTATTATAAACGACTTCTTGATTCTCATGTTACTCATATTTCTTTCCGTCATTTCCACGATGACTACAATGCTTCGGATGTGGTATTCGTCCAGATGTTTCGTTTTTTTTTTATTTACAAAAGATACATTCATAATCGTTTACCTGTTGATCCAAATCGTGCTTCCAGTGTACGAAGTACCGCATACCTTGAACATCATCGCATAAACAACATACGATCTGTTTGATGGAGCAGTTAAAGAGTATGTGTGCAAGGCTCGGATCACATTCTCTTCAGAATATGCCAAATCTGCAAACTGTATGAGTAATCATTGCATTACCCATTATATTATTTATACTAGCTGTCGCTTCCCAGCATTGCCCGGAAGTTTTTACCAAATATTACTATTATCGTTTTTAAATTGATCGGATACATTACGAAACATTTAATCTAAATCAAATACAAACGATAAAGTTTGTTTTGCTTAAACCATTATTTTATAAATAACTAGTTGTTTCTACCTAACGTTACTCGGAAATGTTTATTTTTTTACAAATTAAAATGCTTTCAGATTCCTTTCAATTTTTCAAAGGTCGTGAAATAATACATTATTTTGTCAACTCAAATATTAAAATGGCTGACTTGTTTATTAATAAATCGAAAAGCACTCCGATCAATTAAATTTCATGAGATTTCTTTTTAATTTACGTTATTGATATTTTTAATTGACAAATAATTAACTAACTTAAAAATGATGTTTAAGTCACGTAAAGGCATCCCTATGCATATTTATTAAAATCACTGATTGTTTTCTAATAAACAGAAATTCATATAACTAACTTTTGCAATTAAAAAGACATCATTTTATATACGATTAAAAATAATTTACATTATTTTGCTTTATTGCATTTCGAATGCAAATTGAAAATACGGTTGCCGACAGAAGGGGTTATACCGGAGAAATTTAGTTGTTTAGTTTAACGCTCAGTCAATTGAGCTATTTAAGGCGACGGTAATTAGATTTGTTTTAAGTCCTTATTTACTTTTCATTTCATGTAACTTCTTTTTATTACGACGATTCAATTACCGTTATGAAGACGTCCCAGTTGAGTTGAAAAAATCCCAATTAATTTATGTTAAGGATCAAAATTTGAAACAAAGAAGTCAAAAATATGGATAGCTAAATTTGTAATAGTTAATCAGACCCCAAAAGATTTCGCAAAGTTAATTAACAGTGAAAATTTAAGTGAAAGACGTATATGTCAGCGTACCGTATTTCTGAAATATTTTACTAAAAACACCTGTCCATAATATTAGCTGTAAATATTTTTATCAGACAGAAAGAAGAAGTTTAGTTTTCGTATATTTTTTCTTGTGAGAACTAAATTGTTGTTATTAAAAAGCAAACAGATTAGGAAGTAAGTTTTGCAGTTAATCCTGGAAGGAAAACAATAAAGCGTTCTCGACTGCTAAAATATGTAACCCTTAGTAATTTTATTTATTAAACTATTCTCGAAAGTGAATTAACTGTAAAAGAATATTAAGCTAAACAACTACATATCTGCATACCAATTTCTGAAGCCCTACTATACAATAATACTGAAAAGAAATATGATGTATGGAAGCACGTATCCATAATAATAACAGTAAGAATTTCATCTATAGATGTTAAGTAAAGTATAATAAAGGTTATATAATGGAATAAATACAGTTAAAACAATTGGTGTTTGCTGTAAGCCGAATAATGAATTACAAAATTCGTAAGTAATGTGTGCTAATTTTAGAAAATATGAAAGATTGTTGCAATAATGCGCATTCGTTGTTAGCAACCGCTGAAACGAATAAATGCGTATATTAATAAATAAAATGCTTTAGTGTAAAGAGTGCCGAGCATAATACCTGTTTACGAGAGAGCTAAAACTCCACCACTTAAAATACAGCTAAAACAGAATTAGATATAAATGTTTTATAATTTATGATGAATATGATGTATGGACTAGATTTTTTCATGTAGCTTTCCTTTATTAAGCTATTTCGGTTTAAAAACATAAATAAATTATTATTAGACCAAATTCGTGCAAAAACAAACAAACAAATGAAAACGAATTACATGAACAATAACAGCATTGGAAACTTCCGGTTTTTAAAAGAATCTGATTTCACTAAATGTTATATTGAAAAAAAATTAATTTTGCAACTAATAATGATGCCACATTTTTTCATTTCGAAATTATTTTATTTTATTGTTTTCAAAATATTTAATGAGTGATTATTAAAACATTTATATTGAAATGAGATTGCACAATTTTTACATAACATTTTGTCGAAATGCAAATAAAGTTATAAATGCATAAGCAAATATAAATAAAGAAATATCTATAAGATGATGGCTTATCTTTGAGAAATGTAATATAATATTGATCAGAAACAGATGCCCTATCTCCATTATAATAACATATGTCCTACCTGATCAATGATATGAATGATCCCGTTTGTCGCTTCGTTGTTCGGACTGAGAATGCGAGCACAATTAACAGTTCCGACCTGAAATAAAAGAGGAGAGATTTAAAGAAAATGACAGAAAACTTTGTGAGCGGATGAAAGTAAGACACTCTGAGAAAAGGCATAATATTCTCACCCCTTCATTCTGGGGAAGGGGGTGTGAGAATATTATTACCCCTAACTAAATTTTGTTCAGTTAATGCAAATATCTAAGCGCGTGTCCGTATGTCTCTCAAGCATATACATTTGCCCCACCCCAAGGGTCTATCAATTCAAAGAAAGGCTAACATTTTTAATCAGGCTAAACAGTCTATTCTATGCTACTTTCTGCCACTGATGTGTTGCGGCAATTCGGAAAAAAACAACTTGTAACGATTTTAGGTCTTGTACAACAATTGTTTTCTATGTGAATTACTTACGGTTCCTTTAGATTTTTACACAGTTTTCACCATGACAACTTATGCTTTTATTACTTGGAAGTATTTTTAGTGATTATTAAAGGACCCCAGGGTGGTATAAGTAGAAGTTATACCTACATAGTATTTAAGCTGACAAGTACAATTTTTGCTCCTGATTAAACAATTTTCAATTGTTATTGTTCTACAGTGTTATTGCAATGAAATAACTTGTTAAATTATAATTTATTAAAATATTACTTAGCTCGGCAAAGACAACTGCTAATATATAACATTGTAAAATAAGCACAAGAAAATAAAATTCAGCAAAAGGAATAAATCATTTTAAATTAAAAAATATAATCGCAGTTATTTTTAAGTATAAAAATGTGAAAACAAATGTAAATTAAAAAGTGTGCTTCATTACATCCCGATTAACGCCGTTTAAGTAGAACTATTTAATAATACACAAAATAAAGCAAAATAAGCTACTTATGAAAGCTTATATGCAGAGGTTCTGGAGAGATCAGACCAATATATATTGGCACAATTTGCACGATATTGAATATCGCCACATGCTTTCAAATTTCTGTAAAAATGTCGATTCAAAGATAAGACTATTTTCTTGGGAAATAATAAATTAAAAAATCCAATGATGTCGCAGTGATTACAGTAAAAATTGTTAAACGGCTTCTGTAGACCCCACCTCCAAATATGTTTCCGGAGAAGATTAATTTCTATAGTTGCTGAATCTCTGTAATGCACCAACTGACAGGCTTAACACAGCCCCATTACGAATATTATTTTGCAAATGAAAAAGTTCGAAAAATAGAACCCTAACCCTAAAACCAAACTACTCGTACTCTATTAAACAATCAAGATAATAGGAAGGAAAAAAATGTTAAATATCATAACTAGGCAATAAGTGACGATATCAGTATCCAGCCATCAAAGCCATATACGAGAAACTAGCAGGTCATATGAGACTGGCAGGTCATATAAAGCTGGGTTGGAAGTCAGATACATCGACGAAATATTTTTTCTTTTGTGTCAAGCTTTCCTTGATGGATCATCGAACCCCATCCCAGAAAAGCAACCGCAAATACGTATGGAAGTTTCCACACAGCTTGTATAAAACACTTTAATGAGAACGAAAACGTGTTCGAAGAAGGATGTCAAGCTGACAACGGGAAACAAGACTAACCCGGCACAGAAATGAATGTATAATCCGATTCTCTCTCACCATATATAACATCGTTAATAAAACGTATTAACGCAAGCACACACACACACACATACACACAAACACAAGCACGCACACACACACACACACACACACACACACACACACACACACACACACACACACACACACGCACGCACATGAAGTGATGTAGACGTAATTACAGTAACCACATATTAACCTACATACCCGCGCCCGTGTTGTGTGACTTATTTGGCTAATTCTGATAGGTAGGATGACCACATCTCGTAATGATTAATGTACTTAGATCCTTACATGACGAAACAAAGGACACTCCCTTGTGTATTAGGATAAAACTTCAAAGCTTGAATGTTTATACATACACACACACGCGCGTGCGTACACACACATGCGCGAAAAAGACACAATCAATTATTTTGACATCTTCGTAGTAAGGTGTTCTGGAAAAATGATGTCTTTCAACTTTGAAAATTAAAAAGAAAAGCAACAATAACATTAACGCGTCCCGTGTTAGTAATATTATTTTTGTTAATAGAGGAAATACATTGGATAACTAAACTTCAACACTTTATCCATATCGAACGAGACTTAAAGATGAGAAAATCCTTGATGAGAGTCCATTCATATTGAACGATATCTGCTGACTGGATAATCGAATGCACGTAACACTAGTAAGTAAACATGGAATTTTCTTTTTGATTTTAATTTCCGGATGCATCCTTAATAGGGATTGAATAGCAGGACTGCTTCACTTACCCCATTCGGGTATTTGTTAACTCTTATCTTGGCGTCTTGAAACACAGATTTGTATTCCTGAGTGCGCACAAAATCACTGAAGTTCAGACGACCAGGTACCACGTGGTACAACGCCGTGGAATCACTCACAACTCTGCAAAAGACAAATAAAATGTGAACATGCAATTAAAATTATACAAAAACAAAAGAAAAATAACATTATGTCTGCGGGTCAAGCTTTCCCTGTATGCCAGAGGTGTTATAAACGGTTTCTATAGTAAAAGTGGACGGGGCTTCTATGATGTAAAAAAAAAGACTTTGATAGGCTGAACAGCATTACTTTTAAGAAGGAGAGTATTTTGAAATAACTAGAAATAATTAAAATTAAATTTCATACAATAAATTTACCTGGTGTTGCTCAGGATGCAACGAAGTCCTTTTTGTGTTTAAAATTTTATTTGTGAATGAAACTAATAATAATAATAATAATAATAATAATAATAATAATAATAATAATTCATCCAAACTCCTTGCCGATTCTTGACTTCAACTGTAATCTTCACCGACCGTTCTCACTGTCTCTCTCTCAACTGTCAAAAAAAAAAAAGAAAAAAAAAGAAGAAGCCCACCCTGCGCTTTCCTCCTCATTCTTTTTCACAGTAGTCATTGTCCTCATATGCAAATTACTGCCATATGTATATTAATAAACTGTCTATAGACGAATGTTTTTCTTTTGTCTTTCTTTTCTTGATTCCGTTACCGGACGGGATAGACAGAGGCGCTGTCACTTGTGTAAGTCACGTTTTTCATTACTTTCGCCGCATTACCCCCCACTCGATGTAATCATCACTAGGGCTATGACAACAACATATTATTTTCATTGTGTTGACTCTCGAGTGTGTATCCGTTGATATCTTATATGCTTTTATATAGAGTGATGTGGTTCTTGGTTGATTAACTGGGTCTAACTGTGTCGGGTATATATTCGAGAGTAAAAAAAAACTGATAAGAATATGCTGTTGTCATAGCCCTAATCATCACAAATAGTGCAGCTGGTTGCAGGCCTCTTTAATCGTGTTCGCCTGTGGAGTTAGGTAACATCAATTTCCTCCACGAGAGAATTACGTCCAAGATTATTTTCGGGTGGCCTATCATCATCCTCATCATTGTCAGGCAGTGTATCATCATCATCATCATCATCATCATCATTAGAGTGGAAGCATCATCTATCGATACCGACCTTGGCTTGTTCAGTTGTTCGCTTTTTTTCTGACGAGCCACTAGCGATATCAAGTGGTATCCGAGCTCCTAGACAAGGGCGCAAATTCTTTATATGATAAGGGATTCAATCAATCATGACCGAGTGTGGACTGTTGATTCCAGTCACCCGACCTATCCTGGACTTGTTCGTACACCTGCTGCGAGAGATTCTATAACCCAAACAACATCTCCGACTTAGTACTAACCCTGGGCATCTTGTGGGTCAAAGCTGATCATAGAGTCTACATCTTGTATGCGGACGTCGTAGGTGTATATGGCGTTGGACGGCGCCGTAAATATTGAAACACCTTTTGGTGTGATATTATATCAGTAAACCGCTCCTGGTATGGAACATTGTTTTCTAGCCACAATGGTTTTCACACTTTTGTGACTTCTCTGAACTATATCATTTCCTTCTGGTTCGTAGGCACACCATAATCGGAGACGCACATCCCAATCTTGTTCGTTTTGTCATGACTGGTGGAGATTCTGAAGCATCTCCTCGTATCCATCGAAGTCTACCGTCATCGCCGTGATCACGCAATTCGAGCACTATTATCCCTTCTGAAGTCTCTCAGGAGACTTATAGGCCAGTCCGAATTTTCCGAATGGTTTTTTACTCAATCCGCAGATGCTAGACGTAAATTGACGTAAGTTGTCAATATACGATGACGTGGATCGTTGCATAGACGTATCATGGGCAATTACTGCATTCATAATTAATCGCATTATTATTGGTGCAACATTCAGGCCAAACCCAAATCGCGTGAGGCAATATCTTTGCCCCCTTTAACATCACCGTCTGAAAGGGCCGCAGTGATTTGTGTATGTACACTTGAAGATTAGCCTTCTGCAGATCCAATATCGCAACATAGCCTAATCATACATTAATTTGCAACACTCCAAATAAACTAGGAATTCCAATAATACAAACCACACCTCAAACTATAAAACAAACATTAAAAACAACAAAACATCTCAAAACAACCAATTTCCAATGTATGCATATATACTGTTCCTTGCAAAAAATTCCATCATATATACGTTCGTGAAACCTAACGCAGATTAGAAAAAAGACTCAATGAAATAATCATTCTCTCAATGTATTATTCCCTCATTCATTGTAGCATAATCATACTTTTTGGCTTAAACAAGTAAAAATAGTTAAATTTATTTCAAATAAACCTCGACGAAGAATTCTTGAATCAGCGCTTTACGCAAATTCAGTCAGAATTAAACAACGTTGATGTTTCTGTAATCTATCGCCATTAATAAGTAAACTTCTATTAAAAGAACATAATTTAATTTTAGACACAGGTTTACTCTCTCACACAATAGAAAACACCACCTATAATAATTATTACATGTAATCAGTCAATAAATTACATAACAAAAATACACTCGTTTCATTTTAGTTACACATCCAGGAATTATAACAAACATATGTGTTCTAAAAAGAATATGAATTGCATCATATCTTTTTAAATATATTAACGGCTATATGGCGTTATAAAAAAACTTACTCTCTTTCACAACGCTATGCCCCACGCCTTTTGGAATTTCCAACCACATTTTTTGTTTTTGAAATAGAACAAAGTCATACATTTCGTTACATCAAAAATATATTTTCAAATATTTGTACCGGTATTTTATTTTCTTAATTTTATTCACCCAGAAGAAGGCTGACAATAAAGACGAAACGTTGATTAACATATAACTTGGTTTATTCCTTTTTATCTCCATCTCGTCGGAATAATATTTCCATTATTCTCATCATATATATATATATATATATATATATATATATATATATATATATATATATATATAAAGATATAAAGATATATATATATAAAGTTATATATATATATATATATATATATATATATATATAGAGAGAGAGAGAGAGAGAGAGGGACTGAATATTGTGAATCAAACTTATATATATATATATATATATATATATAGATATATTTATATATTTTGACAGCAAGTCATTGTTCAAGCACGTCTAATTGAACACGACAAAGTTATTCTTATTCCCGATTTTTCTGGATATCTTTTCCATTCACGAGCAGTCTTTTTATTTTATTCCAGGTGGCATATTGTATGAAATGGCACCCAAGAGTTATTGTTCAGGGATATTCTTTTCAAGCGCTTTCTATCGGTGCATCTGATTATCACCAGGAACATTATCGTTTCCTTTTTCTTTTCCTTTGAGGCTTCATGTATTTACATTTTTAAAAATTTGTTATAAAGGTGGACGCAGGAAAGTTAGGGGCGAATTATTTTTATTTTTAATTGTGATTTCTTATTTTATCGTTTATTTATTTAGTTTATTGTTAGTTATTAAATACTGTTAGTATATTGGTCTCGGTGTTAAATGAGACCCGGTTAAAAAGGGGCTGTAGTTATTTGATAAGTATGGCTTCTAAAATTTTTAGTCCTCGTGTGTAATTGTTAAGGTATCGAATTTTAGTATTTATTGGGGAAATTATTGTTTATTAGGGTTTGTTTTATGTTTGTTAGTTCTTTGTAAAATATTTGTCGAGTTGATGCTATATTGTATAAGCGGCGAATCAAAATAAGGGTAGTTTTATATTTTCCTAGGCATTCGCTATGGTAATTTAAGAGTATTGCATTACTGTTGGTAGGTTTTTTGTATGTTGAAGTTATGTATTTAGTGGGGTTGCTTGAATCTACTAATACGCCAAGAAATGGTATTTTGTTATTTATGTTTGGTTCGCGTGTAAATTTGAGGGCGGAGTATGTTTCTAGGTTTAGTTTGAGTTTTTAATGTCTTATATGGATTCGGCTGCAATGAATATGTCATTGACATATCGGGCATAGATAATGGGTTTATTTTTTTGATCTGAGAAGATTTTGTTTTCAAGGTGGGTCGTATAACATTCTGCGAATGTTGGGCCTAAAGGTGACCCCATTGTGAGCCATCTAATTGGATGTATGTTTTTCCATTAGGGTCAGTGAAAGGACCTTGTGTAGTGTATTTTAATAGTAACTTTTCAAGGATTTGGAGTTTTATAGCTGGAGGCGGTATTGTGCTATGGTTGTATACTTGATTAAGTATTATTTTAATTGTGTCATTTATAGGCACATTAGTAAAGAGGTTTTCGACGTCGAGGAATGATATAAGAGATACACACTAAATACCATGAATCAAACTTAGGTGCCAGATATGTCCCTCTGACAGAAGGTTATCCAATCATCACCAATCGTTTTGCTAGAATTTACAAAGCTAATCTTCTATCCAAACGCTGATGATATTTTCTCTGTTGCCTAATGATGTTGGATTTCTGATTAGAGGTTGCTACAGAAACATGCATACATTCATGGAGCTAATAATGTTTGTATAAATAAACATATTATAAACATGCTCTGTTCATTCATTGAGCACTTTTTAATAACCGCAGGAGTTTCAGTAGATTTACATTAAAGAAATAATATATATATATATAATATAGTATATAAACAATATTATATATAGTACATATATATAGTATTTTAACTATATATATATATATATATATATATATATATATATATATATATATATATATATATATATATATATATAAACTATACTTTATTTGAATAAAGATTTCCAAAAGAGGAATTTTTCTTTTATGTTAAACTGTTTAGATATTTAGTTTATTGTGCAGATTATTTTTGTAACCATTTATACATCAGCTAGGTTGTTATGAATATAAAATGAATGCCCAGCAAAAGATAAATAATTATAAATACCCAGATGCCCGGATGCTATCAGAGATGGCGTCGTTGTTGGGGACAAAGATCGTATAAGCTTGGTTCTTTTTCAGATTTCGTTGGAAACTTTTCTTTCTTGCGAATTGGGAAAATTGTTTCAAATCGAGATTTTCGGCCGTTTTCACCAAGTCCTCCAAAGGTTTGCCTAACGAAAAGAGATTTAGAAATTTAAAAAATCTCAATAAAAAGAATTTTTATATTAGAAAATCTAGATATGATAAAAATGAAAAAAAATGTTCACAAAAAACATGATCATTAGTGACAAAGCCAGGACAAATGCATTCTTAATATACGACCGTTCAACATTTAATGATGACAAAATTAGAAAATTAATGCTATGGAATTGACCAAATTCGAACTTGGCACATCAAGTTCGCCACGGCTACCTCCCAATTCGATGATAATTGTATTTCAAACTTGTGAATGACGGATAAGAGAAATGCTATTTTATAACATGACAGAATAAAAAAAAATACTCAACACTTTTGAATCAAACAATCGACACACCAATTTTCATTCTATGTCGTTCTTAAATATTAAGATTTATCGAGAAAGCATAGCAGACTAACTGACCGACAATTAAAAAAAACCTTCACAAACGTGAAGACACATTTAATACATTTTTTGACGTAAGTAAGACTACTGATTGGTTTTTACTCAATGTTTTAAACATTGATATTTAAAAAGATGTCAGAAGAATGACAAGAAAATGATCAACAGGTACAAATTGTCGATTTAGTTCAATCAAATTTATTTGAATAAAACGTTTACAAAATATCGATAACATTAAAATCAATTCATTATCGATGAAAGGATTTAAATTCTCTCATAACTGATGACATCGACCAAGAAAAATTTCTTGCGAAAATAATTCGACGATACGTTTTTACAATGTTACTCCGAGGTTGCAGTCAACTATTTTGCAGAGTCCAAATGACCGCGCATCTCTAGCACAATGATTCCTCAACAGCAAAATTGCGCATTCGAAAATTTTGTTGGAATAGATTATCCATTTGATGGCGAACAATTGTCACCATTTTAAAATTCTGTGAATTCTTTTGACTCTATTCCAGATTCTATTTGTTATAAATTGATTTGTTTTAGTTAAAATTTTTTTAGAGTATTAAATAATGTTATACCATTTTTGTTATTAAATGAAAAAAAATCTTTATATTTGTTTAAAAAAATATATAACATTATTTCGTGTTCTAAAATTTCTCAAATAAATTTCTCAAATACTAAATGATATTTTCAAAGATGTGAGCAAACTCTTTCTATTCAAAATTTGTACTAACCACGCAGACACATCGGATTCAGACTTTACAAAAAGCGTCAACAATGTCGGAGGTATGCTTTGTTATCTCCAAGACAGGCTTACACCTCCCACTTGATAACGCTAATAGAATGAAGAAAAAAATAAGTCTTCTTTGTAAAATGTGTAAACCACCGAAAATCTAAAAGAATAATAATCAAAAAAATGATTTACTTATTAAAGAACATTACATAACAGTATTTGATGTTCTAAAATTTCTTAAATAACCTTACGAAATCGTATTTACAAAAAATGTGACGAAACTCTATCTAATGATTAAAACTTTTGGTACTATATCCTCCCATTTTTAGTTTTGTTTGAATAAAAAATGTTTGTATGTTAAAAAGGCACGCATCTGTTAAGCCCCTGCATCATTGTATGTTTAGTTTCATAAGAGAAACCTATGAATCTGTCTATAAATTAGAAAAAGTGTTTGAAAATGATTCATCATCCCCTCCTTTCCAAATAAGCCTTTCTGTCCAGTGGATCAGCACTTAATAGAAAACAGCGCACAACGCTAAATAAAAGGCAAGAGAAAGTAAAATGGGAGAAAGCTGTAACAAATGCGGAAAGTCAAAAGCCGCGGCCTATTCTGTGACTCATCGCCCCAAACTATGATGCATCTCATTTGTGATTTGCATAAAAAAGACGACGCGCAAAGACAAAGAGCAAACAAATCAAGAAGCATTTTACCCGACATATTTGTATACACTTTTTGATAGATTTGTTTTTTTTTTATTATATAAATCATATTATATAAAATTAATTATATATTCTTTTTTAATAAGATGGGCGGGGATGAGGTTTCGATCAGTACAATGGATGCTAACGCGGTTACGTGACTGGGTAATCCAATTCTAAATAACATCGGTTACATTCACTTACATTTTAATACAATTGTGAAAGGTATGAACCCTGATGTTCAGCTATGGGTCAATTCCACCACAGGTTAATGAAAGAAAAAAGAATTAGCGTAAAGCTAATTCCAATTTATGAACAATCGTGAAAAAGTGATTAATCCAAATCGGTTTTTCAATCTTAGTCATTTACGGACGCATATTTGACAGTCGTTTATTTCAATCTATATGTTATATTCTACATTTACAACCCCATTGTCACTGTTTTAAAATCATACTTGTAAAATAGCCTTTATGAGGCTTTTGTAACCGAATTTATTTCACGTTTGATGGGTATTTAGAACAATGAAAGGTTATTTGGATCACCCACAACTATAAAAAACCCGTCTGTTCATAAATGCAAGGCTTGTAGGGATGTTTATACAACCTACAGCACAGAAGGTATTTTATTAGCAACACCTGCTGGTGAAATTCACCTGAGAAGCGTAAAACTTAGTTACAATAAACTTATTATCAAAAAATGTGAATGTCTTAATTCAAATCGAACAGGAATTGCACACATGAAATGTTGTCTGATATACTCTGTTTTCGTCACAATTTCGAACAATAATAATATAAAATGTTTATAATAAAAATCTTGTTTTCATTTCACAAAAGTTGGCAACATATAACATAGAAGCAATTGAAATAATATCGCGCAAAACACACATTCTTTTGTCACCGGAAAAAAAATGCATTTATTGTACGTCTTTAACAGGTGTAGCTATCCGACATTGCCCGGGAATTAAAAAAGAAAGATATTTTGAAAGTTATATTTACTTGTTTCATTTTACCCCAATCGGAGTTTTCAGAAATCAAGGGTTCCCACTTCCTAGGGCTGGTATTTGATCTCCGTATGAGACACATAGATATTCGAATATTCTATTAAAGTTCTCCTTTATCTCTCCAAAGTTGGATTACTAAAGAAGTAAAGAAGATTAATGTGCTCTTCCTAATTGTCTAGTTAAATATATTATAGTATAAGTTTCATGTAGTCTCTTGGCCTTATCGTAGCCCAGTACAATATTTTAACTAGTTTGGTGGCCTATCCAGCTTAGTGCTATTACTTGATATAACATCACGTGTACAAGATGCATAATTCCTCGTATTAACTAGTGTATAATGATTTCGAGTGAATTTTATTTGGACTACGAATATTATGTTATTTTTAATATTTGGTCATGATTTTCTTGCAGAGGGGATTATCATGATGCAGGGTTGTTCTAATAACTCCTGAACAGAGAGATTGAATTAGTTAATTTCAAGTTCAGTAATTTACTTATATCCAGTATCGTTTATTAATTAAACTATTAACTGAACCAACTTATTAATATTTGCATCTTCAGTTATATTGAAGACGCGATGTGACGTCACTTAATGTTGTGGTGAAATGTCAAAGAATCAAGAACTTTACTTATTATTTTCATTTCTTTTCCATTTCGAAAAATATATCACTATTTAACTTTTATAAATGAAAGAATGGATTATTATTTTTTATTTACTATTAATATCTCGTGCATTAACTGCTGGTAAAAAGATGGCGTCCTTATTAACTTCGACCTGTCAGCGGAGCCACTAATTCGCCGACTGCAACCTTATGCATCGGAGTACCTCTTCCGAAAACGGGGCCATCTGTTGCTGGGAAGTGGCGATCTATGATGTCTTAGGACGGGATTCTGGTGACTGAGCCATTCTCTACTTAAGTCCTTACTTCGGCGGGAAGTCGAAGAGGCCCAACCCGATGAATCGCTTGATCATGTCACGTTCTAATATCTATACGTTCAATTCCAGTTGCATTAGTTAGTCTGATTCTTAAAAAAATCTTTATCTCTCCTCTTTATTTTCTTACCAAATATATACTAGAAGACGACGGTTGAGGGTCAATCGTGTTGAGAACAAAACGATTATCACTTCCAAGGAGTAATTGTTTCAAAAAGTAGTTTTCTTCTGGAAGTAATGTTCTCTTGAAACGATGTTTCTTAGATTAATGCCCCCACTTTCTTTGTAAGACTTCCTTCTAATATTAATGTTTTCTAATATTAATGTTTTCACTCTCACGGAGGAATTTCCTCCTACGAGTAATGTTGTTGAGAGTGATGTACGAGGGACGTTTAAAAAGTAATGCTTCCTATTATTTCATTCCACCCGAATGGATCAGAGGGGGATTGCTATGATGACCTGGAAGTTTCATCTTTCTGTTGCAGATACTGACGATGTGAGACTCCACGAAAGTAATCCCTGCCATGAACATGTGTCCGAAGCAGAGATGCCTCATTGAATTCATCCATGCAGAAAAAAATGAACCGATCAACATTTACCGGCACTTGTAGAACGTTTAGGAAGCGAATGCAGTTGATGTCAGTACAGATAGGAGATGATTTCATCGATATCAGAGTGGCGACACAGATGTGAGTGACAAAGTGCGCTCAAGACACCCATGACCAGCCACCACTACATTGAGAATGGTGGTGACTATGTAGAAAAATAAATTCTGGAGCAGAAAATGTTACTCGTTTAAGTGGTACCACTTCCGTATTCATAGCTCTTCAACATTTTAGTTTTTTAGTTTAAAAATAGGAAGCCTTACATTTGGAACGCCTCTTCTTTCTAGAAGGATATCAGGTTACCTATGCCTCTAAGTAAAAGCGTTTTTATGGAACGACCTGGATTCGAACTTGGCAAACCCAGGTTGTACGTCCGTATCAACAATCAATTTAATCCTATGCAAGTTTTACTTTATAATGTTAGATTATTCACAGCAAAACAGTTACCACAGTGCTGTTGCATTGCAATTATTTTCTTGTATGATATTAAGTAGATCTAGTTTTGACATCGTTTTGGCATCGTAAGCTGCATATCCCACTCGTTCATTAGCTGCCTTTATCAAAATACATTTTCTTACTCTAGCATATGTTCATTTTCAGCCAATCATGATATCGTTCACACAGTTTGCTCTAAAACATGTGTAGTGAAGTAAGAGTTGCAATCGACATTTCTTAGTGGCAGATAGATATTCAAGTAGTAAACACAGATACGAGATTCAAGAAGTTCTGTGTTCTAAATGCGAGTGATTATGCAATTGTGTCGGGGATGGGTATATTTGCTAATACACTACACTCTATTCATGACATGCGGGCAAAACAAACAAATATCCAAGGCATTGGCCGAATCCAGTTTTTAGTAAAACGGGAAGATAAATGAATGGTAACATTTAATACTATTAAGACAACGAGAAGAAGTCAACTCAACTACCGGTTACCATGGCTAATAACACACTATTTGAAAGTTCATTATTAAATCTATTGGACATAACATTTATAGGCAACATGTTTTAGAACAAATACATTAAAGATATTGCCAAGGCTGCTGCAAAAAGGTGTACTCACTCTACGGTGCTCGCAAACTTCTCACACCTGACAGTATCCTGTATCTCTACAGACAATTCTTCAATGCATGGAGTGTTGTCGTCAGATCTAGGCTGGTGCATCTACTCTACTTTCTCTCTCTTAGACAGGATCCACAGAAGTGCATCTAACCTAATAGGTCTCACACTATCTACGAAGCTCCAGCCCCTGTCCTATCGCCGCCATATGCATCTCTGTGCTTGTTTTACAAATACTTCAATGGAAAGTGCTCCAACGAAAATGCTGCACTGGTGTCCCTTCCACGTAAATACGCTCAACCGACCCGGCAGTCAGAAAAATCTCACCCCTTCACTGTAGTTATTCTTAGATGCCGCAAAGTTTTTTTTAGCTTTTTCTCGTACTGTTCACTTTCGGAATTTCCTCACTGCTCACTGTTTATCAAAGGATACCAACATGAAGAATTTAAATGTAATGTTAATCAACATCTCATGTAACAAATTTATACTTAGGATGTATCTATAGGTATGGTTTCTAATTCACAGTATCCTCTTACGTCAAAAATGAATAAAAATAATATTCGTAAACAACGCTGCACTATTCATTGCTAATAATGCTGTACTATAATGTAAAATATTGGCACCATTAAAGACAATCAAATAAAAAACAAAAGCAATAAAAAAAACACTAAACATTAAACAACACGAAATTACTTACTTCCCGTGCATCCGGGTTCTCCAACAATCTTTTCGTATCCAGGACAACATTGGAGGCGGACAAATCTGAAAGAAATCGAAATAGAGATCGAAATTATGAAATGATTTTCAAGTTCAAAATTAAAATCGAAGCAGCTACACGCATGAGATCTGGGTTGCAATGGATAGACTCTAACTCCTTCAACTTTTGATGTAAGCGACATATGATCGATTGTCTCGTGCACAACTGCTAACTGCGATAAAAGCAGTCAGTTATTCGCACCGACTCACATCGAATCAGGCATTGAAAGTGACTACGGTTGGGCGAAAACTTCGAAGAAACGACAGTTGAACGACGACTTTAATGTAATGACGATTGAAAGAACTGTGCTTACGAATTCTACAATATCTATCTATCTATCTATCTATCTATCTATCTATCTATCTATCATGTTGAGCTTTTTTCTCGCCCTGGGATTAATATTAAAAGCATACATTTTATATTTAGAAATTATTAAAACGAACTTCTTAATATACTCAGTCATGGATATGTGAGTAAGTACATGAAGATTAACTACTTTGCATATTCCTTTGCAAAATGAGTTGGAACATTTTCATTCTAAATTATATGCAATTATGCAGAATGTAGAAACGTTGCATAAATAGAATTCAGTGTAATAGTGAAATGAAACATACCATCTAATAAGAAATCATCAAAAATGAATGACTAATTATTTAACGATCGTTTTTCAAAGGAATATCCGAATTAGTTTACCTTCATACAGTTACTTGCTTATCTATTATTGAGTATACTAACAAGTTGGTTATATTGATTTTTAAATAGAAAAGGTAGGGTTTCAATATCAATGTCAGAGCGACACATAAAAACTATACTTATATATATATATATATATATATATATATATATATATATATATATATATATATATAAAAGACTAGAAAAAATAGTGGTCGTATGCGTGTTTGATGGCCGTCTTGAATCTTAAACATACTAGTGTGTATAGGTTCAAATAGTAGGAGAATGTGGATTTGACATATCTATGCTAAAATGGGTTTAAGATTTAATTGGGGTTAATCAGTTATAAAAATGCTTTTATTTTGAATAGAATTTTGATGTGGTCAGAAAATGTACAACTTACGTTGCCCTCTTGTATATCTCCGCCTCACCACTATCATCCCTACACACATTGATGAAGAGATTAAGAGGTAAAAAAACAAACGAAAAGACGCATGGAAGAAAAGAAGAAAAGAAAAAAGAAAGAAAGAAGGAAAAGGGGAATAATGAAGAGGAAAAACCATAAAGAATTTATTGATGGTGATTCTAAGGCATGTCTTTCCTCTTTTAAAGCCGTCCTCCACCCATACTTACATCTCTAATCATAGCTTTGACGTAAGTAACTACGCGAAGCCTTGAAAGTTGTATCGCAATAATATCGCAATAATAATAATAATAATAATAATAATAATAATAATAAAAATATCAAAATGTATATAATTAATTCATCTCCATGCTTAGATATAATCATCTACTCTAAATGTGATGATAATAATTAAAAAGATGTAAAAGATAACGATAAAAGGAGATAAACATGTTGGTGACTGTGATATTATGGTAATGATAATTGATAATGATAATTTTTAATAATACTTATTTTGCTTAGTAATGGTAACAATAGTGGGAAGAAAGTGTTTAAAGTAAAGTCAATCACCAAGTAACTTATCTTATAAAGTTTCTATAGATTACTTTCAACCATTCTCACTATATTTTGATTGATCCCTTATAAAATAGTTTTATCAAAACTTAAATGGGATCAGAACAATAACATAACACTTGAACCCAGGAGAAACAAAACACTTATGGGACAATATATGGGAACAGCCACAATACAACAACAATAATCCAAAATGTCTGAAAAACATGAAAAAAGAACTTCGAGAAATTGAAAAAAAAGCAGAAATTACTGACGAAACGCCCAAGACGACCCTAAGGAAAATGGAAAACTGGAACGAGTCAGGTCACGATGTTTAAAAAATTCACGATCGTACACGAAAGACTTGACGCCAAATTTGAAAAAATGTGTCCACAAAACAGATGTACCAGAATGGATGATTAAAGAAAAAAACACGTTAGTGCAAAAAAAAAAAAAAAAATGCTGAAAAAGGAACGATGCCAAGCAACTACAGATCAATAACCTGTTTACCAATTATGTTGAAAATCTTAACAACTAAGAGAACAGATATGCAACTCCCTTAACAAGAGTAGACAAATTAACTAGGATAAAAGAGTACCGGGAATGAAAAAAAAGGGTACGCATGGCTTATTATACATAGATAAAAAATCCCGAAGGAGGTAAAAATCAGAAAAAGAACATAGCCATGACGTGGATTGCCTACAAGAAAAACACGACAAAATCCCTCAAGCATGGATAATTGAATGTATAATATATCCGACTGATCATTAATATTATTAAAGAATGCAATTCGGAATATGGATACTAGAACTAACAGCTGGATGGCAATATCTGACTTAAATAAGAATATAGAGAGACATTTTCCAAGAAGATTCTCTATCATTATTACTCTTTATTTCAACTATGATGCCACTCAACTACGTACTTAGGAAATATGATGCTGGATACAAGTTTAAAAAAGAGAATAAATTATCTACCAGCTCATGTATATGGATGACCTGAAGCTATTTGTTAAATGCAAAAACAGAACTGAAAAAGCCGATAAGCACAACTAGAATATTCAATCAGATTCAAATAGAATTCGAAATGGAAAAAGGTTCACTCGAAGTAACTAACCAAGGGAACTTGGCGAACACAATAGCTACAAATATTTTGAGTGTTAGATCCAAGCACCATTAAATCTGCAGAAATGAAAAAGCAGAGTGGAAAAGAATACATGAGAAGAACAAGGAAACTTTGAAACAATACTATACATTAGAAATCTCATTAAAAGAATAAACACCTGGGCAGTATCACTAATAAAATACTGTGAACTATTTATAGGCTGGACGAAATAACTTAGACATTTTAACAATGACTATGCACAATGATTTGCGTCCGAAAAATGATACTGACCAATTTTACCTGAAAAGGAATGACAAGCAAAAGAAATCACAAAAACACCTGGACATGGATGAGAAAACGACACTTGAAGTGAGAAACAGAATCGCTACTGACAGCTGCACATAACAATGCGATTAGGACTAACTACATTAAAACTAATATAGATAAATCCCAGGAAAACAGTGACTTAATGGACAAAGAGACGAAACAGTAAGCCACATAAGTGAATACAGCAAACTAGTTCTCAAAGAATACAAGAACAGAACGACTACATGAGAAAAAGCAGTACACTAGGAACTATGAAAACAATTGCATTTGGAACATGTAGACAAATTGTACAAACATAAACCAGAAGTAGTATTAGAAAACAAAAAACACAAAATCTTCTGGAATATGCAGATACAAACAAGTATACTCATCCAAGCAAGAAGATTGGACGTCATCATAGTAAAGAAAAAGAAAAGAAACAGCCAATTGTAGATTTTGCCGTCTCAGCAACCATGGGGTAATAATAATAATAATAATAATAATAATAATAATAATAATAATAATAATAATAAATCCCGAAAAACTTCGAAAAAAGAATGTCAGAAATTGGAATCAGAGGAATAACTGAAAAAGTACAACGGCTAACGATAATGAAAACGACTGAAATATTAAGGAAAACCCTTGAATGCGGAGAATAATACAAGACAATATAACGAATAAGCGTTACAGGGAATGAAGAACACCGAAACTGCATATTTACAAGTTCTACACCCCCCATCATGCACTCCCCCCCCATTGTTTCATCACCGACCTCCCCCCCCAAAAAAAAAATGATACCAAAGGGCCGAGAAGGGTCAATAAGGACTGAAAGACCGAGGAGCGAGCGCCAACGAGACCTCGGCTGGACAAGCGCAAAGAGAACTGGGACCTTGGGGAGGCTGAGTGCCACTCAAATTCCAGCATAAACCAATGGCCAGTACCAGCAAGAAATCAATGGTAAGCGGCTGTTGCGATGATGAAAATTTATTTGCAAATGCTATCGAAGGAGGTGGAGAGGTCTGGACGTCTGGGGAGACTTGTTGTCACTCAGCTTCCAGAGAATACCACAGGTCTCCAATCAGATCGTTTGTTGACTTGTGTGAAAGCTCCATGTGAGCCAATAATAATAATAATAATAATAATAATAATAATAATAATAATAATAATAATAATAATAATAATAAAAACGAAGCAAATATATTGAGCTTGGGGAAAAATACGGAACATGAAAAAATCAATATAATACCAGTAATTGTGGGAGCACTAGGAACAGTTCCAAAAAATCTGAAAAAATATTAGAAAAGATTGTAATCAAAGGGAAAACTAAGAATATACAACAGGCAGCAATGATAAAAACAGCTGAAATCATAAGGAAAATCCCCGAATGCGTCAACCAACTTACATAAACTATGAACGCTAATTATCCAGAGGAAACAATAACAAAGGTAAAACAAAATAGTAGAAGAAACACCGCATATGAACTTAAGGGAACTGGAACTAAAAGTCATCGTATAAATTCTCCCCCTCCAAAAAAGAGCATTAGAGCTGTGAAGGGTCAAAAAGGGTGGGAAACTGAGAAAAGAGGGCATTACCATGCATCGACTGGAAGAATGAGGAGCAGACTAGAACCTTGGAGAGGCTTATTGCCACCCAAATTCAAGTGAAGATTAATGGTCATTGCCAACAATAAATCAATAGTAAGCGGCTGCCGCACTAGCAAAAACTCACTTGCAACGGCCATCGAAAAAAATTGAGAGTACTAGAAATCTGGGATGACTTGTATCCAAACTCCAGGGAACACCACTAGTGTGAAAACTCCTAATGAGCAACTAATAATAATCTATATATATAAAAGCGAAAATATATGTATGTATGCATGCATGTATGTATGTATGTATGTATGTATGTATGTATGTATGTATGCATGTATGTATGTCTCGCAAAAACTTTCAACACGGGTCACGAATTTTCGCAAGATAGGTATCATTTTAAAGTTCCAACCTTCGCCCGACAAGTGTATCAGAATTTTTGTAGGAATTTTTTGCCCCCTGATACGAAACTTCGAATAAAATATAAAAAACTCGTAATTTCTCTTTTAAAAGTGGGTTGTTTATTTTTTTTTATGGATTATACTTCCAAAATAAACTATTAAAGTTGTATAAAAAGTAATAGAAATATTACTTTTTCAAAAATAGTAATGAAATTAATTGAATTTTACGGGTTCAGTATTTTTCAATTTTTAAACTTTAAAAATCTGTCAAAAGTTTTCTATTGATTCAATTTTTACGATATTTTCAGGGTCAATGTGAAATTTTATGCTCTTTCTAATAAACCGAATATAATATTTTAGACAAACGTTTTTTTTAAAATTCACGCCCCCCCATTTTGAAATGTCTATTAAAAAGTAAATAATTAATTTACTCACCAAAGTTTTATATATCACAAATTGAAGATAAAGGATCAATAAATAATATATTCAAATTTAAAACAAAAAAGTAGTGTTTTTTTTTAGAAATTTACCGGTAAAGTCTGAAGTTCAAAACTTTTTTTTTTAAATCACGTTTTTTTTAATGAGACCTTGGTCGTTGCTCCTTTAATTGAAAAAAAAAATTAGGGTTTGAATTACATTTTTCGAGTAGTTATAAGCTTGGAAAGACAGGGTGTCGAATTATTCAATATTGTTCACAATGTTTCTGACACACTGACAAATATTTTCACAAAGTTTCTGACACACCGACAAATATCGAAAAATTGGTCAAAAACATTAATTCCTTCACCCTAAAATCATCAGTTTTGTACAGGGAGGGGTGCCGAAAAAATCGTTCCTTCATTTTCTCTGCTCCTGCTACTACGACAATGACGTCATGTTTGACCTAGAAAACGTTCGCGTTAGTTTCAACCAGCAGCAAGTGTTTTTAAAGGTTTAATTTTATCCTTATTAAGTGTGTGTCTCTTTGGCATAGGGGTAACTTGTCGAGCATTTTTTTTCCGCCTTAACCTCGATGTTTCGGGTTCGAACCTTTTTCCTCTTTTACACCTTTTTACACCTTTTTTACGTTTGTTCGCTGTTTTGCTTTTATTGGTTTTTCCAATTTTTTTTAACACCGTGTTTGTTTTTTATAATATTAAAACAGGGTCACCCTCTCCTACATACACACGCCCAAACACCCAGGCAACGCCGGGTAACCCCGTTAGTATAGAAATAAATAAACTTACTTTTAGTCATGCAGTAAGAATGTCTGAGCAGATGTATCACAGTTTATGATTTTTTTATTATAATCAAGGTAGAATAAATAACAGTAGTAGATGCGATTCAATTGGTCATGGGTACATGTAGTATACGCGGGAGAAAGGGAAAGAGAGAGAGATGGAGAGAGAAAGAGAGAGAGAGAGAGAGAGAGAGAGTGTGTGTGTGTGTGTGTGTGATGGGAAAACACTACACGAGCGCGTTTTTTTTTCGTCTAAGATCTCGTAATTCTATTCTACTACAAAATACAAAGTAACTAAAAAAAAAACCCAACTTCAGCAGGAAATGCTATCACTTCTTGTCAAAAATCGCTCTAATCTAAGGGCATAATTCAGTCAACCATCAGAGAAATGTTATTCACCTAGGTCACGTGTTCAAAACGCAAATGTAAAACAATTACTTGCTTATCTTGAGAATAATTACTTTACAAGTCACACGTGGATTCATTTATCTGGTTTTCTCACATGTGAACACGTTTGTGCTTTCTGCTCGTACGTTTCGAATGTTTCAGCGCTCACAAAGGTCGTGGGTCGTGTTTAGAGTCTGTGCAAGACATTTTGATGGCTTTGTTCAGATTAGTTTCACATTGTTTTGACTAAGCGTTGCCGACATTTTTTATAGCCTTTTGATAAGGGAACTCACATCGACAGAAATTGTTTCGTAGTCATGCTAATATACGTTCTAGCGTATGAGAACTTGAATGCCTATTGGAGAGAGCTTAAATACATACTAGGCAGTATTCTGAAGTGTCTAAGGCCAATCTGTACAGGGGTTTGTCTGGACAACTTAGTATGAGGACACTTTTCTATAAAAGTAAATCCTAACTAAATATTCAAAATTAGTATTCGCAGCTCAAATAAGATCTTCTCGGTATGGCTAACACACATTGGCTATTTTTTTTGCACAAGGAGTCACCACTTACTAAGGCCCGATGACCACTCCAGGATAAGAGTTCATGAGTGTACAGTGGTAGCGTAGTAATCGTTAATGGTGGAAATTGGGTAGAATTTGATTATTTAAGGAGACGACCCAACAAGAACTTGTTTACATTGGATTTGAAGACCATCATATTGTAGTCACCTGGAAAGCAAGCTAGCGGAACAGTGTTCTACAGGCGGGTAGTTATAGGAAAGAAGCTTTAGTAATAGAATCTGCGTTTATATTTAGATACGGATAGAAAGTGGGGGGAATTGTTGATAGTGGTAGTAGCGAGTCGAGTGCTTTTTGTGAAAGTTTGGCAAGGGGAATTAACAATATTGCACCTTTTCTAAGTGATGTTACCTCAAGTAACAGCACGAAGCTGAATACTCCACTAGACTAGATGAATTCTTGTCCTGGACTTTGTTAAGAGACCAAAAGAAAGATATACTATAACATTTAAAAATGGTCAATTCGGGAGAGGGAAATTATGTTCTCAAATTCTTTAGTAACTCAGTGTTTGAAAGATAAAGTAGAATATTAATTGAATATTCGAATATCTATGTATCTCATAGAAGTCAAATGTTAGTCACAGACTTTTGAGAACTTCGACTGAAGTATAATGAAACAGACAAAAACAGGGCATACCTATATCATGATGACTAACACAAGTATGTCTGCATGTAGTTCATCAGCAATCACGATGTTCATTTACTTTTGTTATATAAGCCTCCCCTCCCCACCCAGCATCTTTGTAAAAATTCTATGCCAAAAAACATTGAAGCATATTTTGATATTTATTGTTATTTTTTTTTTAAATATCGGATATAACGTCTTTCTAAATCTGCGTTGAAACCTCCCAATACTATCCATGCTATGCTATAACGAGATGTTGCCAAACTTATCAAGAACGTTGATTCCAGCAAAGTAACTGGCCCTGACAACATTCAAATTATAGTGATAAAAAACTACAACTGGAACTAGCTCCTATACTAAACAAGTTATTTAAACGCTGCTTTAAGGAGAGATGCATCCAAACTCTCTAGAAAACCTCGATAATCTGCCTATTAAAAATACGAGAGATCGTTTCTCTGCTTCGCAGTACAGACCAATCAGTCTTCTGTGCGTTATAAGTAATGTTACTTGAGTCTGTGATAAATAGAGAAGTTGTCAATCAACTCGACAAAAATAGCCTATTCAGCGACAAGCAATATGGTTTCCGTTTTGAAAGATCAGCAGTTGATGTGCTGACAGCAATATCATACAGGATTAGTGAATCTATTGACGGTAGCCTCATATCTAGAGCAATAGCTCTTGACATATCTAAGGTTGGCATAAAGGTCCACTTTACAAGATTTCCAGCTATGGAATTGCTGGAAATATCTTCTCAACAATCAAATTCTTTCTCTTCGATAGGTATATTAAAGTAGTCGTTGATGAGCTACAATTCTAAGCTCACAAGGAACCGCTCTGAGCCCAAATCTCTTCCTGATCTTCATCAAAGGCCTCCCAGATCATATTCTGAGATCTTTCGGCGACATATATGCAGATGATAATACCATCTATGGCAAAAGTCGGCAATGACCAGGATCTTTCTGATTTACTCTCCTCGGATCTTGAGCATGCTATACAATGAGTTAAAAATTGAATAGTTTCCTTTAATGTATCGAAAACCAAACTTCTATCTTTTCACTACGAACTATCATATCCTCACTTAGCCCCAATAGAAATGAATGGTTCTTGTCTTGATGAAGTGCCTTGCTTTGATAAAGTTCTGGGACTGACCTTCACTCCTGAACTGAAATGGAAGGCCAACATCAGATCCATTGGCAGAATCACTGGAAAAATGATGGGATTATTCAACTACTCCATAAAGTATCTCATTCCCGACGCTATCCTCTACTTAACTAAAAGTCAAATACGCCCCAAGATAGAATCTTGTTGCGACAACTGGAGAGGAGCTCTTAAGGGTAACTGTTCCTACCCTGACAAGGTATAAAACTATCTTCGGAATGTAGTGGTTACCGACCTTTTCGCCTCTCTCCTTTCCTCTTCTTCCTCACGAAAAAGACGTTGCGAGGTTATCTCTCTTCTATCGTTAGTATTATGGTAGGTGCTAGACTCAGCTATACTCCATGTTCCATCCTGTTAAATGTTTGTAGCAGGTACTCGTATAGCTACAACAACTGTCAACATATCCCCCATTCTCTGTTTGCGCCAAAATAATTCCATGAGCAGCATTTCTTTCCTAGAACTGTCCGTCCGTGGCTGCTTCCCGGCTGACTATAACATGGTCGTTTTCAAGTCCAATGTAAATAAGTTTTTGTTGATCCAAGTTCCACCATTAATGATGATCATCGAGTTGTTTCACCAAATACTTAACACTTATTAACCCTTATCCTAGAGCGGTGTCACACTCAAGTAAAAACATTTTTAGTTTTAGCTTGCTATTTACATATTCTAATATTGTTGTCTACGAGAATTTTTCGAAATATAGAGGAGCAGGAGTGTTTAGATACTTGACGATTGTACTAGTGCACGGTGAGACACCTCGAGAGATTTGTAATAGTCAAGCCTACGAGTTTGTATTGATAATAATTCATACATTGTTGTATAGAATTCATTATTGTTAGCATCTTTTAGAACGTCAAATAGGGTGGATTTTATTGTTTTTGTTTAATTCATGTATACATTTTGGGAAGTCGCTTGGGATGTGATAATTCCGTTAATCTTTTTACTAAGTATGAAGAAAAAATTATTTCAATAAAACAACTGGGTTTAAATATTCTTAAATCATTCGGTATTATTTGAAAGGGAATCTGTCATTTTTATGAGAAAACAAAAACCGCTGGCCGATATCTATATCTGTTCGTAATTATTTGTGTGCATTTTCATGACAAACAGCTTATTTGATTACCATGTTGTCAGATTGAATGCTTCCAATTAAAATATTAAGCAGCTTGTTTAATTTCAGTTTTACATTTTTTTTCCCGTAATCTACAAAATTTAAGAACAAAATGCCCAAAATCTCTTCTATTCAATAATAAATGTCTTTAAAGATCGTCTCCAGTTGAATCAACACACGGGGAAACATCACGTAACCCCCAAAAAAAACGGGAACAAAAACAAGTCGACTATTTATTGCCATCTGTATATTAACAAAGTTATAAAAATTTTTTTACTGTGCTTGGTTGTGTTTTCATCGCGAAAGTAATACAAAGGACTAGAATCCCGCATCCCACCTCGCTGATTCTCCATTACGCCCTTCGTCTGTTACATAAACGGGTGACTTCATTTAATCATTTCCATCGGTATTTCTCTCTTCCGGGGTTGGGGACATACACGCACATTTTATCATTCTTTATTTCACACACATTGCGAAACACCAAATTCCTAGGCACGACTTAGCATGGTTTTGTTTTGGCTTTATTTTGGTTTAATTTTGGCAATCACCAACTTCGCTCGATTTATATAAAATACCTATTGTCAACAATTAATAGCATATGGCTAGTTGAACAAAAAGTCATTATTGTATCTGTAAGTGAAGGAAGTTCTGGTTTATTTCTTTTCTAACAGTATTAGCGTGTAATTAAACGCAGTAGATCTGATAGGATTCGAACTTATTATAGGAAACTCTATAGTCCACGTCGGTTAATCACCCCAACTCATAAACGATCGGAGATCTCAGCTTTATTTTTTACATCTCCTCACTGCCTGACTAGCAATTTCACAACTACACCCTTGTTCTTTTAACTCTAATGGTTTTACAAATTAACTCTCTTTTTAACTCTTTTATAGGTTAAAACTCTTTAACTCAAGGTTCCATAGATTCATTCTCTTCCCAGTTAGCATTTAACACAACTGTCCTTCTGTATATCAACAGAGGCTCATATTAAGTTTTTGGTTTTGCCGGCGCCATAGTTACGATGTTCTTTTCTTCAACCCTTTTGCATCAAGCACTCGAATATTCTGCATGGATAAGTTCTACATGGTGGCAACTGAGAAACAGCGGGGCGTATCGTACGGCATATGGCATAGCACCGTCGGGGATGGAGGGTGTTATGCGTATGTATACCCGCCAACCTATATTCCGAGATCCAATGAAAGAAAACAAACATCATAATTGTTCTTATGATGTTTCAAAGTTTTCCCTTTTCAATATTTTATACATTTTATTCTTGTTAATCAGTGTTCTTTTAAAAGAGGGCGGTTACAAAAACGCATTTAAGAAAAAAGCAGGAATTGACCAAAACGTTTATGAAAAAAAAAAAAAAAAAAAAAAAATTCGTAAATATGAGCTAAAAACAATAAAAAAAATATGAAAAAAAAAAACAATGCTGAAGAAAAATTATCTGAAAACTTTACTAAACAGAATATTTAAATTTTTATGTTTCGGGATTTTGAGATGTTATTTATATTTTAATACTTTCAATTATTCAGACAACTGTTCTCATCTTTTGAACTGGGAACAATAGTCCGAATAACGTCAATCATACATATTTCTACTTGTATTATTACTACATTACGTTCACACTAGCAGAGGGCCGGTTGGCAGTATTTACTAGAACATGTGTGAAAACAAGTCCCTTTCACACGCTAGCACATTCGGACGTACTGTTTTCACACCAACAGAACGCAAACTTTTTTTTTTTTTTAATATCATTATTGTTATGGAGTAAGCTGATCTACCTATTTAATGAATAACCGACTCTCCGAGAGACTATAAATGTAGTTAGATCCAAAACGTTGTTGTGGTAGCGATTCATGGCAGTTATGCCCCCAGAATTATAACGTGTACTTCTCTAACATACTTTGTTAATACACATTTTCATTCACTATACCACTATGTCGATTTGAGATTATGCTATGAAGCAAATTTTTCGTTTGTATCACTAATAAACTAAACTTTTATTTGACGTTTTTGAATTTTTGAGATGAGGATTGGCTATTCGTATTGCTCTAACTACTGCGCCACGGGTCCTTCCGCAAGAACTTGTGGCGCAGTGGTTAGAGTACTCGGAAAAATCAATTGTAAAAAGTGCTATCTTCTGAAATTCGAAGGTTCAATCCTCAGTGTGGGCGACCGAAAAATGCAATTGCGAATTACTTGGGATCTCTATCCAGTCATGGCTGATGGAACAAGAGCATGCTACCCACGTGAAGTAAATAAAGGGTTCCGCTCGAAATTCCGTTCAAATTTCCGAGTTCGACAGAAACATTTCCGAGTGCGGCAAGATACACCTGAAGAAGGTCAGAGATTACATCGATCGAAACGTTGTGAAAAATCACACTCAAAATGAGAACAGTAGTTCGATGAATCCAAATAATACGACTAAACTTTTATTTGCTGAAATATTATTAACCGAGCAAAACGTGTAAATTCTATGGTGATTATACATCAATTGGCATAATTTAACACTAAAAATAATTTTCATTTCGAAATATCTGTCAAGATTAAAGGAAAATATATTATTTCTTCTTTCTAATAATTGCTATTGCTAAATATTCTTTAAAAATAAAATGAATAAGTTTCTTGTTTGTATTTAAAAAAAAAAATATCGCCACTTACTTCTTTAAAAACACTAAATATTCTGCCATATGGAGTGGTGTGTGGTGGCGACTGCGGTCGTATGTCAGTTCTTCACTATCTTCTGTCTGACTAACTGCCATTTTTACACAAACTTACATCTCCCTACATTCCTTGATCGGACTCTAATTGTTCGCTTATTTTGAGCTTCGATTTGAAATTTCAAATGTTTATTGTTCTGTCTTTTAGCAATTCCAACCCAGTTAAAATATTTTATCTCATTGTTTCAGTATCTCGATTCTTCGATCGAAATGTAAGGTATATGTCATCACTAGCAATCATCTTGTTTTGTCCGGATCCGATATTTTTTGGTGTTGTCCGCAACCTATGCATTACTGAATAACATTTAATAACAGGCATTGATCTTGATATAATTTAAGTTAATCACGTTTTTATATTATAACAAAGCACCAATATTAAACTGTGTTGAATTTTGTGTAGTCACCTTTCGGTGCGGTGTTTCTCGTAATTTTTTTAACGGATTTTACTTGGCTAATATTTATTTAGTATAAAAACTTGGTAATTAACCAAATACTGTTTTACGAAACGCCATAAGACAAAATGGTACTATTAGTATTAAAGTGGACCTGAAGATAACATATAGGGGCAGGTCTACAGATAACGAAAAGTTATGAACTGTTTTTTTTATGTCATCTTTGAAAGAAAGAATGGAAATCAGTTTGGTTTATAAATGCATTAAAAAATATAATAAAATTTCAATAAATACTGAAACACGATCTGTTTATATATTTTTGTGATGTTTTAAAAAGAAGGGAAGTGGAGTTTTGGTTTTGAAACGCATGCTTATTTTTCACACACACACACACACACACACACACACACACACACACACACACACACACACACACACACACACACACACACACACATAAAATACTCGTTCGGACGCGCCTCCTTAAAGGAAAGTATCTGCAAGATGGCAAAGCAATTAAAATCAAGTACTATGCTTACTTTATATTTTACGACCTGCTTGCTTGTGTTTAAATGAAAGAAATAAGTCCAGTACATTAACTCTAGTCGCGTGCCGGAAAAAAGATGGCAGATAACAGAAGTAATAGAAGTAAATATATAAATGTTTTTGTAAACGTTTTTTGAAATCGATACAGTTTTATGCTGGTCGACATCGACACCTACGAAGTACGCCTTTTTCAAAATGATTTATGCATTATAATCCTTATTACCAAAAAAAAAAAAACATTGCTGATAAAAACAAATTAACTTCTTTTGAGGAAAATCCATTAAAATATTTTGCTTCATTTTAGTCCGTTAATTCAGTTTCCCTTGAAATTTTTCTGCAAAGCCAATGCCGTCAAATTACATTGGCAATCAAGCAATTTGCATGCAATATGTAACAGGTGTCATTTACAACAATTCATTGTGTGCGCAGTTTAGGAATTATTGGGTAGAATTCAGTGGCGTGCCAAAGTTAAGCAATATAAAAAATTTTCTGCATGGCAACCTTTGTATGCGTTTTTACTCACAACTGATTGAAGTTAAATTTGAGTTCCTTTCGCCTTCTTTCTACGCAGACAAAATTCTGTGAATTTTATGATAACATTTTTTGAGTATTTGACATGAAAACAAAAATGCATCTATTTCCTTAACGGATAGTTAGCAACATCTACTTAAAATTGTAACACAGACACACACCTTTTCCATTATCTATCTATCTATCTATCTATATATATATATATATATATATATATATATATATATATATATATATATATAGGGGGGAATGCGTGTCACTATTTTAAGTAGACGGTGATATATATATATATATATATATATATATATATATATATATATATATATATATATATATATACGGTGTATACATAGATACAATACACACCCATATATATATATATAAATCATAAACATTTAGAACAGCCTACGCAAATGCAATTACGTTTACTCAACCTCGTGCTACACCAGGTCCAAGAGCGAAAGGTAATAATGAAAATAAAATTTACAATAGATACAAAAGTTGAAATCTGGAATAAACAATCTCCACAACAATTACTTAAAATAATAAAACCAGTCGTATATCAGACAAATTTCAGTTAACCAGCACGTGCAATATTTTTAACGCCGCTTGTTCTCTCTCTATTTCTCTCTATCTAGCACACACACACACACACACACACACACACACACACATATGTACTCAAAACAGTTTTTCATGGTTAAAACTGGTGATTCATACAGTAATATTAAGAATAGTGTAAATTCTTCGCAACAAATTAATGCAGTGATTGCAAGATATTAATTGAGTTAAAATGATTTTTTTTCAAGAAAAGAATCAGATATTTTCAAACCCGGATTGAACACGAAAAGATGTCCAATACTCCCTTACCATAACTCCTCATCTTTGATTGTTTAGCCAATCAACACATTTTCATTCCGATTTCCCTGTATTTCTCCACCTATGCTTGAGCCACACCATAGTACAGAATATTTATTTAGGGGTCATCGAGTACCACTTTTTGAGTTTTTAGTATTATTTGCTCAAGGATCAAACCCCGATTTCTAGATTATTAGCGAACTTTGTGTCCATTACGTAAAATAAAGAAAAGAAAGAGAAAGATAAAGGGAGTAAGAGAGAGAGAGAGAGAGAGAGAGAGAGAGAGAGAGAGAGAAGGAAAGGGGGAAGAAAGTAAGAATGAGAAATTGATTTCATTCATTGATTAAATCGTATGTATCAATAGAGGAAAAAATGAACATTTATTGGCTTCAAAGTGTATTTGATATTACGCGTGTATAACGAATCTTTATAATTGCAACTAATTTGCGTGTGTAGACACCAACTAACTTATACAAAGACGAATTAAAAGCAGACAGTGAGTCGAGGGTTTATTACGGTGTTGTTTGAAAAGGAGTTCTTTTTGAAGTTTGGATCGTCATTGCAATCTTATTTGCGGCTACAATAGATTGACATACATCTCTTTTCCTTACAAGCTATTTCGGAAACAACCAGCACCCTTCTGTTCGTCGAAAATCGGATTCGTTCATAAAAAAGCTGCGAAAATAGTCTGCGTCTTCCCAATCTTTACACTTTCGAACAACATAATGAGGGGGTGACAGTGTTATCGACCTCTACACGAATCCTAACGTTGCCTATTTTGCATCGGATCTGCGTAGCTCCTGTTAATGTAGTTACCGCCGCCTTCTACTTTGGCAAAATCCGACATAGTTTTGAGCTCAAAATGGAATGTGAGCGTACAGTATGGAGGAGACGAAAAATGGCACGCCCTCAGCGTAGATGGTAATAATAGGTAGCACCACGTTCAAAATTCAAAAAAGTTGCAAAACGGTGCAAATGTGCTGGAACTCGAAGTATGGGGTAGAGAGTATTGTCGACTGCGATGGCGGCGAGGAAATAGTATTATAGACGGTCTTATAAGCATGACTCGGAGATGTATCTTCTGTGTGTGATAAATTATTGGGACATTTTCCGTGCGTGTTAGTTTCAAGGTGCGATAGGCCTTATTAAACGTGGTGCAACTACTGTCACGCAGAATTGAAATGAAAAAATTAGTGATGCTTCTCTGTGTAATATTTTCATAAATACGTAGAAGAAATTTCAATGAGGGGAAGTACATGGGTGCACATGGTAGACATAGTAGCACATAGGCTTTATCAGACGCGTGTGCTGCTTGTGTGTTCAATAAACGCGTATTTACTGCACCTGTAGGTTATTATCGTTATTCAATTAGATAAACATACATGGGTCTGGTTTCCTCATTTCCAGCGTTGCTATGTATCGTTGATTCTCCAGCGGCTTGATCTCTGTTACTCGAGATAAATGATCATCACGCATGTAAATATAAGAGGTTTGTTGGCGATTTAAAGGTTTATTGGGATAGAATGGGGGAAAACATTATTTATTACTGAGAAAAGGAATTCTAAGATTTTCTTCCTCGTAATAGATAAACTACGATTAATTCTTTCTTATTCAACTAAAGATTTTGTCAACGAAAGGTTACTTTTATGGAATTAACTTTTGTCCCTACATAGTTGACATACAGTGCCAGCAAAAAGAAAGTCCGCGCTTTTAATTTTTTCAACAACTGCAAATTTAAGCTAAATTTAATGTAACTGTTTAAACAACCTATACCTCATTTGATTCGCCTTTTATTCCTCTATAATTTTACCTGTCCATATTTGACTTTTAATTGAAATATTCTAGTATTCACGTCAATTTAAAAAAATAACTTCAAATTGAGGAGGCAAAAAGAAAGTCCGTAGCAACAAATTCACTTAAAACCAGCTTACATTATCGCCCCTGAATCAGTTCAAAATATCCACCTACAGGCAACAACGCATCTCTAATCGTAATTGTTGTTGTTCCAGGTTATACAACGTAACATTTAGTCCATATGCCACGATGTTTCTTAGTGATCGTCAGGAGCTCATTAACCTTCACCTTTCTGGTTTATCCAATCGAGAAATCGGGTGCAGATTGCAATGTGCTGTGAAAACGGCACGAATGACTGTACAAAAGCCCTAAAACACCGGCAGCCTTCGTAATGCTCCTAAATCTGGTCGTACTAGAGTAACTTCTAACAGGGAAGACAATGCTATCAAGATCCACAGCCTAAGAAACAGATTTTAAACGGCTCCTCAAATCCAACAACAGTGCAATCTTGTTAAAATGCTCTCTTTCTACTGTCAAAAACAGATTAAAGGAATTTAATTTGCGAGGATATGTTGCAAGACACAAGCCAATTACTTTTGTAAAGAACAGAAAGCGCCGCCTGGATTTCGTCAAATGCAATGAAGATCATGACTCTTCATATTGGTCAAAAGTGCTTTTTAGCGACAAGAGCAAGTTCAATAGGCTAGGCAGTGATGGTAGGCAGTATGTCCGTCGGAGGAAAGACGAAGAATTTAATCCTAGGTACTCAGTTTCAACGCTGCAAGGTGGTGGAGGTTCAGTTTTGGTGTGGGGCATTATTAGTACCAATGGTCTTATAGTTCGCTTGCAAGGTCGAATTAATTCAACCAAGTACATTAATATGTTGACTGAACATTTTCTACCCTATTTTGGTCGGAATTTGGATGATAATCCCATCTTCATTCAGGATAATGTTCCCATTCACACAGCTGGCAATGTCAAGAGGTTCCTGCAAGAGCATGATATTCCATATTTGGATTAGTCTGCACAATCTCCAGACCTCAATCCTATCGAAAACGTATGGCATTTCATCAAGCAACAGCTACGCAATGATAAAATTTCAAATTTGGAAGAACTTTAGACAAAAAATAAAGAAAAGTGGGATGCCCTTCCCTGGAGTATTGCTGCAGACTAATTTAAGGGATTCCCAAAAGAGTACAGGCTGTCAAATTACTGAAGGGCTATGCTACTAAATATTTACTAGTTCATTGTGTTCCTGTTGTATTTGTGTTGCATTAGTGTCCTAAAGTTACATTTAAATAACAATTTTCCATGGTGCGGACTTGCTTTTTGCCTCCTCAATTTGAAGTTATTGTTTTTTAAATTAACGTGAACACTAGAATATTTCAATCAAAAGTCAAATATAAACAGGTAAAATTATAGAAGAATAAAAGGCCAATAAAATGAGGTATAGTTTGTTTAAACAGTTACATTAAATTTAGCTTAAATTTGCAGTTTAAAAAAAATTACAAGTACGGACTTTCTTTTTGCCGGCGGTGTATATTGTATCTTCGCCTCTCAGACCTAAAATTGTTTCAAACTTCAAACATTTGATCTTGCGTCATCAACAATGGTTATTATCAGACCTTCTTTTACAGTTATTTTCAATTCTCTCAGAGGAGCAGTTCGTCATTAAATCTAAGATGAGATCTTTCGGAGGCAGATCGCAAGCAATTAATCTTAAGACGATGGTGTATATTTACTGTTTGGTCACCTCGCTTTCATTAATCGAGTTTCGTACAGATTAATACAAATTTTGCTCAATTCGTGAATAAGTGTCTGTGAGCAGCATCGTCCTTTGTGACTTATTCATAAGTTATAGCTGCTCTCTTATAATAATTCCGTAGTTAAATTCTTTCTCTCTAATTCTTTGAACCGTGGAATTGTGGAGGAGAAACATTTTTTTTTGTCTCCGGTAACTTTCCCCGTTTCTTTTATGTTCTCTTATGTGATCTTGGCAATCTTTGGCTAATTCTCAATCAGGGTTTTTTTTCCGTACGGTCTGCTTTAGACACCTCAAAATCTTTTTTTTAGCACCTCCAAATCTCCCTGTTACACTCTCGAAATTCGCTTGCAGCCCGTTTTATAGTAGGTTATGGTTGGGTCTTGAGAACTGAATCGCCACTCGATATCCAATTAAATCTGGCTACGTAGCTTCTCAATCTGAGCGATTTGTCGAAATCAAATATTCATTTATGCAAAGATTTCTCTTGAGTTCCTACGTCGACCCTTAAGATCAGAACACTACAGCTTTATTTCAAAATTTTACTGAAAACAATCAATTCAGGTACTTTGATTATGTAGTAGAGCTGATATCTATTAAATGTAGCACCCTTCAGCCTCAATCACCGCCTCGATACAGGTCCAGAACTGGGAGCATGCCTTTTCCACAAGCGGGTGGGGGGGGGGGTCGGCGAATATTCGGGGTATGACAACGATCAGGCTGGCTTTGGTGTTGTAGGAGGTCATGTTGGTGATGTTCTCGACGTATAATCAAACAAAATAGTCCAGCAGGTTCACGTCGGGTGAGGAGGGAGACCAGTGAGAGAAGGATATAAAGTCCTTCTGAAGTCAAGCCCGGGTCTCTTTGGACTTGTGGGCCGGCACCGAGTCCTGCTGCCACACCCAAGGTCTGCCAACAGCTACCTGATTGCATCGGAGAATTACCACACTCTTAGCACATCCAGATACATTTTGGTGTTGACTTTCAAGTCGACTTCGAAAATGTGAGGTAGCATGATATGGCCTTCACTTAAAACCACGCCAAATACACTAACCGTGGCCGGAAATTTCGTTAAGTTGTGCCCTCAAGCATTGAACCGTCCGGATTTGAATTTTGAGGGCGCTGGCAATGGTGCTGTTGTCATAACTTGGATCGTTAGAGAGCATGAGTTGTATAGCGGCGCATTTGCGATTTCGCTCCTTGAACATTACGTCACTTTTAGGCATGATAGAAGGCTCCTATCGCTCTTATGATTTGTGCAACACTGACCAACTAGTAGATGGTCTACAACAAAAAACCGGTTTTAATCAAACGAAAATGGAATTTGTAGACGGCATCAATACTGTCATAGTTGTTTATTATTTTCTGGTCATATTATTTTACTATTATATATATATATATATATGTATATATATATATATATATATATATATATATATATATATATATATAAAATATATTTTAGTCATCGACATACAGACCTGTTTCGTTGTTTCACAACTCATCAATGCCGCTAGACTAACACCTCTCCCAAGCCGAGGATCGAACCTAGAACCGTCGTGATGACAGTCGGCAGTCGTTTATATATATATATATATATATATATATATATATATATATATATATATATATATATATATATATATATATATATATATATAAACGGCAATATGTCTCTCTGTCTAATGGTGTATCTATCGGTCTGTCTCCTCCGAAACTTAAAGTCGCAAAGTCGCAAAGTGGCGGTAGGGGCCTCAAATGATTGGATTTTTACGAACTGTTCCTTTATGGGGTTTTAGCCGGTTTGAATTAATGGGTTACAATTGAAAGAATTGTTAAACATTTTGCACATTCATCATAGTTTATTTTTAATTTTTCAGGGGGAAGAGTATGAAGCTTAATTGACACATATATTTTCATAACTAACTGACCAACTCTCTCCCCTCCCCTCTCTCTCTCTCTCTCTCTCTCTCTCTCTCTCTCTCTCTCTCTCTCTATATATATATATATATATATATATATATATATATATATATATATATATACGCTAGAATGATAATGAATAGTATTCTTTATAATATCTGAATATAGTAGAGATTGATTTAGTGATTGTTAGCGGCGACAGCGTGAATGACCTGCTTGATGAAATTTATGATCTGTATATCCTGTTGTCTACTATTGAATTTACAGAGAATATAAGTTCATTAACAGAGCAATCAAATCATGCAGTTGAACTATTTCCCAACAATGTGACTGCCTTTTTCTGCACTGATACAATAGCAAGTACGTGACCCCATAAAAATTCCGCCGCTATTGTTCGTGTTTATATATATATATATATATATATATATATATATATATATATATATATATGTGTGTGTGTGTGTGTGTGTGTGTGTGTGTGTGTGTGTGTAAGGATAAAAGTTAAATTCTGTAGATAAAAGTATGCATAAAAATTAAATTAAAGTTTAAAGTTAAGAATTTATTGCTTGAACCAAGAAATATATGGAAAATAATTATATTTATTTCCTTAATCCATGGATTTTCAATAATCATCAGAGGAAATGAAATGCAATTAGCAAAATTATCAGTTATAAATAAACATATGTTTTGCTCACAGCACATATATCGAAAAAGTTATTTAAAAAGTATTTAAAAATTATTTAAAAGGTATAGATAAGAGGTATCATACAGCCTGGGCAATCAAACGTTGAAACGTGAGTATATGTATACATGTGTGCATATATATATATGTATATGTGTCTGTATGTGTGCATCCATGGATACATTTTTGAGATTTTATTTCCTACGAGCTTTACAATGTATTTTCTTGATGCGAGAAACGTACATAAATTCCCTCACCTCTGCCAAAACAAATAATTTAACTAGTTTAGACATTTTTAAATATCGAAATTTATTTTCTCAAAGTTTATTGCATGTTTTTAATATTTCTGAGCTTTAATTGTATTGAACCATGTCTTATTTGGATGAAACTAGAAAACGTCCAAAAACAATGATTTCATTGAGAGAGAACACATTTCACTTGTCAATGTTTCCAAACCTTTCGGTTGATTCAATCAGTTTCGAAATCTCTAACTAAATGATTTCACAAAGAAACTTTTTGGATGCAATGAATTTGAGAAGTTGGGTTATTTACGTTAGAAACAAATCTTTCGTTGTTAGCACGTAAATAATTGCTTGCTCGTCATTCACACACTCGAACGAAATGTCAGAAAATCCTTACAACAAGTGTTTATTCTCACCAGCAAAACATACTAACATTAGATATTGAAGTAGATTATTTTACTCAACAGGAATCGTTTTTATTGGTTAATTCTTATCAAGTTGTTAACCTTTTCACATTTGCCGCCATACGAGTATTTTATTTGGAAAGTTAACGTTTGACTGTGAGATAAACCAGCATTTTGCCAAAGTGCAAACACAGCGCAAGTTGTCGTACATACAGCCATCTATTATATAAAATACAAATATCTGTGTGCGTGTGTGTTTGTATGTCTAGTTAAAAGTAAAAAAATAATTTAAAACCCCATAACGTTGGTATATTTTGCAACAACGTTGCCCCGTATGAATAATATTTTAAATTATGAAAACAAAAAAAAATAATCCTCTGGGAAACAATTGGGCCAGGTTTCGTCAGGGGAGAATTGTTTTGGTGCTTATAGGCATTTGTAAATAATTTGGCAGGGAAATGCTGATTCATTCCTAAGAAAACCTATTATAAAAAGGTGAGTTGTCTGTGTGTGTATGTCATGCTAGAGAGGAATGGGCTGGGTGGAGGAGAAAGAGAGAGAGAGAGAGAGAGAGAGAGAGAGAGAGAGAGAGAGAATAGGAAAGGGGAAAGACCGAAAGAGAGAAAGAGAGAGACGGCTTGAGAGTTGCAACAGAAATATGCTACACTTTTGTCCCGGCCAACGTCGAGTAGTCTTACTAGTTTCTTAATAATAAAAAACAACACATTTTTTACACGTACTGATTACCCCCAAAAGTTATACATTTATCGAAAAATGATAGTAAAAATTGAATCTGCGAGGATATTTTAGTGATTTATCTGATGAAATATTAAACATAATTTTATTATTAAATGTTTTCCTGTAATTTTAATTTTAAACGCCTTTCTTATAAATTTATATTTTCGTGTATGGAAATAAAACAGGTGTGTCTTAAAATTTTTAGATATCACACCTTTTTGACAAGAATTCCATCTTTCTCTCTCTGCACACACACACACACACACACACACACACACACACACACACACACACACACACACGCACGCACACACACACACACACACACACACACACACACACACACACACACACACACACACATATATATATATATATATATATACACACACACGAAAGTGAGGATTATGTTTTCCGTGATAGAAGCGTTGCTTGAATTTTAAAATGAAATATGTTTGAAAGCCAAGTTACAACTCAATACTATTTTTACTTTCATATCGCGTTCGCCAAACGCATTCGTCTGAATTTCAAAATAGCACCGCAGACAATAACACGTCTTTATAAACTTTTTTTGTTTCAATTTAACGTCATGGCGAAGAAAAAAAAGAAACAACACATAAAATTCTGAAGATCGCGTATAGCGCCAAAATATTAATTTTAAACAAGTAAATATTAGTTTATTTTCATAATATCGCGTTGTAATTTGGCTTTTAGACGTATTTCATACGTATTATATATATATATATACACATATATATACATGCATATACACATATATATACATGCATATATATATATATATATATATATATATATATATATATATATATATATATATATATTACTAACAAAGAAACCTAACGTTCTCCGAGATTGAATGATGATCAACACATGTTTCACACTCCCATGTTTTTATTGTAATTGAAATCGGTGAAATCATCCATTTTTCAATCAAATCGATTGATTGACTGCTCCAGTTGGAAACCTGTCGCGGTGCACCAGGAGGAAGTTGCGCATCTTCCCAGTAGAGACTTAGTTCACAATACATTTTAGTCTACATTGCACTGTTGATTTTATAAAATCATTTTTATATATAATGGCTTGCATTGAAGTTTAAAATGCAAACGTCAAATATCATACTTTAATTGTGTTCTAAACAGAAACATTAATTTCGAATGCATCCATGTCGTATAAACAAAACTACTGTTGATTTTATATGTCTGGCCTTTTTACTTGTGCTGTGATAATGGCTTCAATTTAAGTTAAAAATGAAAAAGTCACGTATCATGATTCAGTTGTACATTGAACAAATCATCCATTTCGAACGTGCCCCTGTCATATCAAAGAATCTAATGTTAGGCTGTATAAAGTGTTAACTTTGGTCAAAATCGCTTGTTCCTACTTTCATCAGATTTTTCGTTTAACGATTATTAATACTTATCGGAGACATTTCGATAATCTTTCTTTCTAAGAACAAAGCCAGATATATAAAGTACATTTTTGTGAAATTTTATAGAAATTGACCTACCCGTTTCGGAATCCATAGGAAACTCACTGAGAGAGAGAGAGAGAGAGAGAGAGAGAGAGAGAGAGAGAGAGAAATCTCTTTCATACAATAGAGTATATATAATTGATCTGATAATCTTATTATTAAATTTACTTATATATATTATCAATATTTCATTATTTTATATATGAGAAAAAATAGTAACTGTACTGCATCTACATTTTGTTATTTTCCACTGGAGAGCCATGTATTTTACAACTGTCCTGTTTTTAAATCTCCGAAATAGCTGCAGGTAGACAGCTGATGATCCCCGTATTCTATTTAACAATTGTAGTTAAGGCTTTCTTTTTTCATCCTTATATAGTTAAATACTCTTTTGTAATTATAGACTTTTTAGACTTTATGCAAGTGCTAAGTCTGCGAAAGGTTAAATTTAGTTTTGTCTTCGGGAATTTTAACTGCATTTTTTATTTTATTTTATAGATTGTTTTTTTGTTACTACAAGCTTCCTTAGACTATATATATATATATATATATATATATATATATATATGTGTGTGTGTGTGTGTGTGTGTTTAATAAGAATACGTATATAAATCAATTTATTTGGAAGGTTAAAATATATAATTATATTGCTAGCCTTCCAAATCTATTCATTCATATACGTAATTCTCATTATATATATATATATATATATATATATATATATATATATATATATATATATATATATATATATATATATATATATATATAATCTTTAGTCATCACAAAACCCGATAAAGGTTCTGGCGTTGTCATTATGGATCACCAGGATTATGTCAATAAAATATTGACTTTTTTTGGGGGGGGGGACACCTCTAAATTTATTAAATTGGGTCCGGTAGATGCTCATGATTCTACTGTTTCTATCGAGACCAAGTTCCAAAAACAACTTGTCAAATGGGTCAAAAGTGATGTTCTTTCCACTTTCATTTCTGATTTAATTCGTCCTACTGGTTCTGTTCGCCCTCGTTTGTATGGTTTGCCTAAGACCCATAAAGAGGAGGTACCGTTGAGACCCATATTATCTATGATAGGGTCTTGTCAACATAAGCTAGAAAAATGGTTGACAATTATTTTAGAACCTGTTTTTGAACTTTATAGTTCATATTGTATTAAAGATTCTTTTAGCTTTGCTAACCTTATACAAAATTATACTAATTCAGACAAATTTATGTGTTCCTTCGATATTTCCAGTCTTTTTACTTGTATCCCATTGTTAGAGACTATTGATATTTGTGCTGACGCTTTATATCGGAGTAAACTTCCGACTCCTCCAATACCAGAAAATATTTTTGTAGAATTTATGAAATTCTACACCATGTCGGTAGAATTCAGTTTCAACGATATTATATACAGACAGACGGATGGTGTGGCCATGGGTTCCCTATTTGGACCAGCGTTGGCTAATATCTTTGTGGGGTTTCATGAAGAGGGTCTATTTGCATAAACCAGACATTTATTTTCGTTATGTTGACGACACTTTCTGCTTATTTGACAACGAGACGTTGACGACACTTTCTGCTTATTTGACAACGAGACATCCAGCCTTTAAGTTTACGGTAGACAAGGAAACGAATTCTACTCTTCCTTTTATGTATGTTTTTGTCCAAGATATCCTCGTGTTTTCTTACTTCTGTTTATCGTAAACCAATTTTTACGGGTCTCTATACGCGTTGGGACTCTTTTTGCCCTATAAACCAAAATACAATTTAATCAAAACTTTAGCACATAGGGCCTTGATGATGTGTTCTGAAGTTAAGTGTGATGACGAACTCAAATTTATCATTAAGACCCTTTGTAATAATGGTTACCCCTTGGATATTGTTGAAACTACTATCAATAAGAAAGTTTCCAATTTTCATAAACCCAAAGAAATTATAGCTAATAGATGTCCTGTGTACCTACGTCTACCTTGGCTAGGTAACATCAGTGACCGATTTGCTAAGCAAATTTCTTTGTCTGTGTAACGGTGTTATTTTGCATCGAACCCGCATGTTGTTTTTTCAACTAGGCCTATGTTGCCGTCTATTCTTCCCCCCCCCCACCATAATAATTCTATTATTTATTTAAATGTAGTTGCAGTGCGCACTATGTTGGGCGAACATCGCAAAGATTAGATTTTCGTTTGAAACAGCATGTGCCTTCAAAGATTCGTTATGCAAATTTTTCACACTCGGATGTTCTTAGTAATACGTATGGTTCTGCGATTTACGACCATCTTATAAATAACCATACGTGTGCCACGAATTTCAGTGCTGACATGTTTACGATCCTTAGTAAGTCGCACTCTCCCTACCATTTGAAAATTTTAGAGACTCTTTTTTATTAAGTCTTTGAGACCTTCTCTTTGCAAGCAAAAAGAAAATCTTCTAGGACTTAATTTAGTCTCTATGTAATTTTCCCCTCGTTTATTTCTGTTTTTTTTCCTACCCCCGCCATATTTATGACTTTTTTTTTTCGTATTTCCCTCGATTTAGCTTTGATAAGTGAGGAACGAAACCTGGTTAGCTAACCTTTATTTTCATTTTTTTTATTTTTTAAATTCATTATGCTTTTTGATCTGTATTTAGCTGTTATAAAAGTATGTAACCCCCGGAAAATGTTCATATATATATATATATATATATATATATATATATATATATATATATATATATATAGTCTTATTTGTAGTATTCCGAATTTTACTGGGTTTATATAATTCAGTAATCGTTCATATACCCATAAATTTAAGCCAAAAAGAGATGACTTAAACTGTAAGCATACAAAATTATCATAATTGAGCATTCATATATTGTTTTAACAAAAACCAATACAATAGTGTATTTCATCGTTAGTTACAATTGTTTCAAGAGTATTTAGACAAGTCCAAACATTATGTCGTTTGAAAATTTTCACAAGAACAACCTTTCTTCAGAGTTATTGAATAAAAAAACTTTAACAATAAAACATTATGGAAATCATTTCCCTTATAAGGAAAAGAAAACAAGCGAAAGTAGTTTACCTATATCGCATCCTTTCAAAGAGAAACAGACGCAAGAAACAGGTTTTATTCAATCCACCGTTTAGTGAGCATATCCAAAACAATATACTTAAGGAATTGTACAAAATAATTGATAAAAATTTCCCACCTGAGAATAGATTAAGCAAAATAATTATTAGGAACTCAGTAAACCTATCTTTCTCCACCTCTGGCAACTCTATAATAAGCTCTAATAACAGGAAAATAAGCAAAATAAGGGATAATAATAAGTCAGAATCGGGTGGACGTGTTTTAGAGAGAAAATGTAACTGCAGAATACCTGGCAACTGTCCGTTGGATGCCAAATGCTTAACCTCAGAAATAGTGTACAAATGTGAGATTAAGGCCGATAATATTAAAAAGATATATCTTGGAGACACGGAGTGCGTCTTTAAGGAAAGATACAGAAACCATGTTGTATCCTTCAAAAATGAACCGGAAACTAATTGAGAAGATATTAATGATGGAGAGGATGGTACAAGAATCAACATTAGAGATATAAAGAGGAACACAACTGTATTAGGTGATTGGGTCAGGGAATTTCATATAAAAAGATTTTGAATTGAAATGGTCAATAGCAGATAAGGGTAGTAGGTATAGGCCTGGGAAATCCAAAAAGGTGCAATCTGTATTGATTGGAAGCCTTCTATATAGTGAATTCTAAAGAAGAAATATTAAATAAAAGGCTGGGTGCTATACAGAGATGTCTTCACAGGAATAGAATTTTGCTATCACGTCTTAAATGTAGCTGAGAGGAAAAAACATTCCGGAAACAATAAAGGTTCTTGATTGTAAGGCCAAAGTTAATATAGAGTTAAATAGCTCAGAATGATGTAAGTTAGATGTGATGAATGATTCAAATCTAGCAAGCAAATCTGGAATCTAATATTCTACACTAGAAACACATTTTTAGAAATAAAGACAATGGATTATTAGATAAGAAATTTAGAACCTAAGGATTAACAAAGATTAGCAATATTGCTTCGAAACTGGGAACAAAATTTTAGTCATATTGATGGTGAAACAGTTGATACCGTTTCTTGATCAATAAAATAGCTTAACAAAAATTAGCAATATGAATTCAACAAAAAAATAAACAAAAACTTATTAGTAATGAAAGAATGGGGATTAATTGATACTGTTTTTAGATCAGTAAAAATCCTAACTTTTTAAATAATACTCGTTTTCTAAACGATTAAATCTAAAAAAAACCAAGGTGAACCCCTGCTTTCATTAGAGTAAAACGTACATGGAGCTAAAGAATATATTTATTATTAGAATACTTATTAATGAGATATGTATTATTATTAGATAAGTATTTAAGAACTTAATTCTTGAATTGATATTATTTTGTATTAAAGCCACGCATAACCTCAGAAAATTATGGTTTGATGGCAAACGTAGGTTAAATCTTTGGTAATAAAATTAGTATCATGGTCAAGATATGCATTACAAATTTATATTTTGAATAGGTTAGCCTAGTTTGAATTGGATTTGTTTAATTAATAAATAAATCGTAAATACATATTAGCAATTTTACCAAACCTAGAAACATCGAACGGCTTGAGTTACTTCCCTTTCATCGTTATGATGACATATTGGGATTTTGGTAACTCATAATTTCAACTAAAACTTTAAAATTTCGAACGTACAGAGTTATCTCTCTTTCTACTTCTAAAATATCCGATAATCATAAATCTTAACAGGAAAGAAAGAAAGAAAATAAAAAATAAATAAAAAATAGATTGAGATCCTTAAATTTAAATGAAGAATGAGAATAAACTAAGTACAAATTAATGTTAAACTTTCTTTACTTATTGAATAAGTTTTAAACAAAAACTTTTCTTAAATCAAATAAATAGGTTAGCCGATATTTTTGTAAATAAACAAAGCAAAGTCCAGATACGAAACTAACATAGAATCGCAACAATTTAACTTAGTTGACTAGTCCGGATTAAAAAATAATTCAAATTAAACAAAGAAATAAAGAAATTTAAATTAAGAAATCAATGAATAGTATTATTAAAAATATTAAATGGATATAGGTAATTAGTAGTAACATTGTATGATATCTATTGTAACTTACGTATATTTTCCACAAAGTTTGTGAACGCGTCTTGCAAGACATTTCGGGAAGTATTGTTCGCCAGTTCCAATGACTTCTTGTACCGCACAAACGTTTGGACTGAAAGAGAGAAACAAACGAAAACGATTAAAAATGACGTAATGGCTGCTGTTACTGACACGTAACATCAGATCCGTTAGATTCAACATAGTATTATTAACTTGAGCTCAAGTTTTTCCACCCTTTAAAGTACGATGGTTGGAAAAGTTTAATTAGGAATAATATTTTTCTTTTTTTCACTCTTCACCTTCAAGACTTGGATTATGTCGCTTCACTTACCCCAATTATACTGGTTAATTAGACTAACCAGCTACACAACTAATTTTCATGCATGCTGGCATTTTTTGGCAATATCATCTTTAACTCATTTCATGTAAGAGCTGCAATATATGAGAGTTGCATTCCAACATCTACTCTCTTACTGGCTTCTATCGATTGGGTCATACGTAAAACACATGCAGATAAACATCAGGACATCTTAACAATCCAGATTACAAATATTCATGCATGCAATGGAAAGAAATATCCAGGCTTAAACCATAATATTTCAATTTTAGTTAAAAAACAAAAAACAAAAAAAAAAACAATTGACGCATAAGTGAAATGGAAATAGAAAAGAAAGCATATATACCCAGTGAACTAAGCTTATAAAACTCACAATAAAAATGGAAGAAAAATCAGGTAGAGTAAGAGAGAAAGATGAATAGAAATAGATAGATAGATTGTGTGTGTGTGTGTGTATGTGTGTGTGTGTGAGAGAGAGAGAGAGAGAGAGAGAGAGAGAGAGAGAGAGAGAGTTCCTCACGAACAATTAATATTTGACCGTTTGGAGTCAAAATCATTGCCAAAAATTAAAAAAAATCTCGAAATAAAATCATTTGAAAATGATATCATTTAGCTGCTATTTTTACCCCTTTTAATGCGCTCTTTAGTCATTTTCTAATTTTTATTTTTATTTTTCTTTGAATAAAACAATCTTTTAAACATTGTTTGTTGAGCGAATGAATCGCAATTACATGTGCATCGGATGTTGATGCAGCTGCCAAAAGCACATATACACGTGACAAAAAGCAGAAAATGATCACACACACACACACACACACACACACACACACACACACACACACACACACACACACACACACACACACGCACACACGCACACACACACGGAATAATTCTATTTATTCATCAGAACAAATGCTGTTAGTTTAACCATATGATCGCTTTTCATGTTTTGAGGAACAAACTGTGAAGATACACAAATAAACACACAAATCTTCCTAATAAAATAAACATGAATACTTTTGAGAATTAGCCAGGTCCACCCACATATTGGGCCGTTCCAAAAACTATTTACTTTTTTCTCAAAAAACAAAAAGCTGAAACAAAGCAGACGCAAACTTTTATCCCAAAGCTTTTATCGAGTACAAATGTATTTTGAATCGATTCTTCTTCTTCTTCTTCTTCTTCTTCTTCTTCTTCTTCTTCTTCTTCTTCTTCATTTCTTGAAGTTACACATCAGACGTTATTAGTTTTTGCTCATAAAAACCCAGTGATTTTCACTGGTTTGAGTAAGAACAAATTTACCATGGTTTCTAGTATTCTCTGTTCATTCCATTTAATTTTTTGCGACTCAGTTGGTAATCAAACAACAATCATTACCAGTGGTTTATCCTCGATAGCGGTCGTAGGTTTTCCATGGAAGCTAAATAACAATAAGCTTCTTGAATATTCCACTACTTAGGGTTTATTTGCATGTTATTTTGCAATTTATTTATCCACTCGTTCCCTCTAAACAACGTGGTAAAGCGTTATCAATATTATTACGTTGTTTTTGAAGGGAAGAGATGTCAAATTAAAGTCCGTTTTCCATAGTATCAATTACCTGAATAATTTTATCTTTTTCTGAGGCTTGCCTAACAATTTTTATTTTAAGTGTGTTTGGTTTTTAATATGAGAATTATTTGGCATTAACGTATCTGGGATTTGTTCGACAAATTTGCTGCATTTACTTCTCATGTGTTCTCCATTTAATCGCTGTATCCACGAATTTACATTTCTTCTTTGCTTTATTGGTCTTATCTATCTTTGCATTTATGTAGTTGGTTTTAATTGCGTTGTTTTGTGAAGTTGTTGGAAATTATGTTTTTAAGTGTTTCTTTAACAACCATGTTTATTTTTTATGCCAAGTTTCTTTAGTCAGTTTTATAAATACTCTTCGCGTTTTTCTGTTTCCCTTAACCTTAACACTGTTTCTTTTCTATAAGAGGGGGCGGAAATCATCCCCCTTGGCACCCTATATTATATATTTCTGACGTTTATCATTATTATTATTATTATTATTATTATTATTATTATTATTATTATTATTATTAGTAGTAGTAGTAGTAGTAGTAGTAGTTGCAGTGTAATCCCGAAAAAAAATGATGTCATATATTTTTGACCTTTCTCAAGCTTACATAAGAATAACATAAAACTAAATTGTTGCAGTTTCCATAATTAAATATCATTATATAAGTGTTATATATATATATATATATATATATATATATATATATATATATATATATATATATATATATATATGAACAGATTTATTTTCTTTTTAATAGATTCAGGCAAACTTCACCATTAAACAGAATAGAAATAAACTCTAAAACATTTCAATAATTCATTCAGTTTCCGTGTATTTGTTTATTATTACGAAAACAAATAATATTTACCAACAAATAAAGGAAAATGCATTGGAATTACGTGTAAATTAAGTCCAAAACACACGAATGTTTTAGGTCAGTTCTATGAATGGGGGGAAAAAACAAAACAAAGCAAGACTGAATTTTATGTCAAGAAAGAAGCAAACCGTGAATATATGTGTCGCTTTTTTTATGCGTGCAACAAATAGCCACCACCACCGCGACCACCATCATCACCACGACCACGACCACGACCACGACCACCACCGAAATCAGAATTATCATTTCTTTTCCCTAAGCTATTTAAATTTGCATGTAAAAAGACTGGAAATTTGAGTCTCCCTTACTATTTAGCTTATAATTGTGATGGAAAAATAATTCTATTGCGTTTATTGTATTCTCGTCAGCACAAATGACTTAAAAGATTGAGTCAATATCCTTTTATCTCATACACAGACAGGTATGCGTCCACCTTAAATTTGTGGGTGCAGTTGTCTCACAAATATCCATTTGCATAAAGACCGCGTGAAAATAGACGCGTCCTTTACACGGGTGCTGGGTTGGTGTCATGAATCCCTTGGTACCTAAGAAATAGGTAATGCCATGATCAGAGCTTATTCGATCTATTCTTTCCAATTATGAATTCATATAATTACGTAAGGCATGAGCTCACTATTGTTTCCACTGACTGATTGGATTCCTTCCACCTGGAAAGACAACAGATAACCTCAAGAAACTGTCTGCGCAATGAGGAGGATATTATAAAGAAAGAGTAATGAAATCACAATCTGCATTTATCCTTATTCCCAATTGGTTAATTCCATTTGCATGCAGAACTCTTAAATGACCGGAAATAAATCTTGGATCGACGTTGAATTCTGTTTCTAAAATCTAAAACACACTAATAAATTGTTAAACGGAATTTGAAAAAATAACTAAATATTAAAATTTACTTGCAAATCTATGCGCTCTCTAGTTGCAAATATTTAATAGTTTTAATATAAAAATATATTCATTAAAAAGAAAGCAAGTTTGATATAAAAAATATTAAGCAATTACAAGATGTACGACAAACAGCTGGCACTTTTTTAAAAATAAAAAATTATACTTTGGCCAATTATTGATGTATTCTCAAAATTCAATGCGCATCCCTTACATGAACCTTACCGAATACAACACATTCAAAAATGTAACCTGAAATTACGCCGCGTCTTTTAGGCGGGAACTTAATCTGGAACACGCGACATACACCCTCGTCTTAAATAGAGGCCTTAACACCAATTTGATCATGGTAATGAGCTCAAACTTGATGTTGCAGATATTGATACGGCTAATGTATTTCTCAACTGCGCCACACACATAATAGCCGATAGGATTGCAATCAGGCGAGTTAAGTGAGGCTAAATATTGAAATTGGTGAAGTCGTCGAAGTATTATACTAAGTGTGTTACGACGTTTCTGAATTTATGAAATGAGGATTGGTTATTCGTATTATTTGGATTAATCGGACTACTGTTCTCATCTTGAGTGTGAGTTTCACAACGTTTTGGTCGATGTAACCTCTGAACTTCTTCAGGTGTATCTTATATCAGGTGTATCAGTTTCAGGATGGACAGTTTAAGAGAAACCCTCCACTGAAACAATTATCCAGAGAGCATGACATCAGTTCCAAGAAATCTGGGCCAAACACAAAAGGACACCACTCAGCCATTCACCGCAGTTTGTATATCGTACATGAAGCGCTTGTTTGAAAAACTTCAACGGATATATAATCCATATGACATCAAGACAGTATTCAGGAGTAATTCAACCCCCCCGGAAACAGCTTGTGAGAGTAAAGACCCCTACAGAAAAAAAAAATCATGACTAAGAACTGTGCATATGAAATTCCATGTAAATGTGGAAAACTATACAAAGGTGAGACACGTCGTTCACTAAAAGTACGGTGAGAAGAACATCGAAAAGCCGCAGTACATGGAAAGATTAAAAAATCAGGTATAGCTAACTATATTTGGAAGAAAAAGGGAAACCATCAACCATCATAGGACGAAGTAAAAATTATAGACAGATAAAAATGATGGCGAGTAAGACAACTCAAAGAAGTAGCACATATGCTGCGAGATAACCAATTACTAAGTAGACCTAGTATAGAATTTAATGTGATAATGGGAGTCGTTAATTATAAATAAGAGATAATATATAAGTAATAAGTAAAAACAATAATATATAGATATGCAATAATATATAGTAATAATCAGTAATAAATAGCGATATTTACAACTAGAACTAAAAAGAGGTTTAAGGCTTTTAAAATTCGTACTAGAATTGTCCGCAAGGCAGTAAATATGAAATGTAGATCTTAGTATGATCGATGGTGTCACACACACGCCCATTTGTAGAATGTGTGGGAGTTTTTGTTTTATTTTATTTTATTTTTTTATCGCTCTGAACCATTTCACGATGTTTTCATCGATGTCAGATGCGTGGGAGGCGACAACACGGACATAACGAGAAGAAAAGACGGGAAAGATCAAGAAAACTGCGTTGGGATCGGCGATGTGTTGAGCGTGAGGTAGCACATTTTCGTATTATCTGGATTCATCGGACTACTGTTTTAATCTTAAGTGTTATTTTCACAACGTTTCGGTCGATGTAACCTCCGGCCTTCTTCAGGTGTATCTTGTCGAACTCGGGAATGTTTCTGTCGAACTCCGGAATTCGGACGGAATTTCGAGCGGAACCCTTTATTTAGTTCACGGGAGTAGCATGCTTTTGTTCCGTCAGTCATGACTGGATAAGTAATTCGCAATTGTATTTTTCGATTGAACCTTCAACCTTCAGGAGAATATCACTTCTTACAATTGATTTTTCCAAGTACTCTAACCACTTTCAACCCCACAAAAGTACACAGAAACACTACACCATTACAGTTTATTCTATTAAAATATTACAACATCCTCCACGAAGCACGTGCGGCAATATGTATGCGTTTGTGCACTGTTGTGATTTTAATGATGGCGGGGTTTATTGGTTGACTTTATTAACGAGTTTAGATATAAGAGAAAAAAAGTACAGTGTTGTGACAAATCCTGACAGATCGCGACTCTTCTGACAGAGCGTCGATTATCCAAATAAAATAAAAAAGTGAAAAAATATATTTCTTTAAAACAATAAATTTTTAAAAGTTAAGATCTGGATAGGAAAGGATGCGCGTCGAAAAGTTCAGTCGATGCCAAAACTCGGCGGTGTGATCGATGGTTGGAAGTGATATCGCTTTTACGTTATCTATAAGATTTTTCGAAAATGCAGCGGACGTTTCAGCTTGCATGTTCACTGCATTTTCAGAATATAGATGCCAAGATGCAATAGAAATCGATAATTGTTTATGTAAACAGCGGAAAATTACACATACGTAAACGGTGCGTGTGCAATTGTTATAACAGCAACTCAAATCAAGTTCAATGTGTGGAGTTTATCGGGAATAAAACTTAGCAAGCACAGAATCTCCATTATATAGGTTGCCCAGAAGGAAATGTAAAGTAAAAGAATAAAAATGTTCTGATCAACTAAACATGAAGCATTTTTTGCATAGACTTTTCCAATTTTCCCTTCAATTTCAAAATTCTATTTTCACAGAACCGCGGTTGTTTCACAGCCAAACATTTATCAATGTTTTTTGTATCATTCAAAGAATTATACCATTGAGATTATTTTGCCAAGAATTGAATAAATGGTAATCTGAAGGAACAATATCTGATGAATAAGGAGGATGGGGTAAAATATCATCGCCAAGCTGCAGGAATTTTTGTTTGGAATTATTGTGATGGAATACAACACTGTCCGACAATCGTGAGAGTTTTTAAAATCTTTTTCATTAATTCATCCAGTTATCTACAGCATTTTCAGAAGTGTCTGGTTATTTGTTAGAAGTTCATAGTACAGAATTCATTAAAACTCCCACTATAAACAAAGCATAACTTTTCCCAGGATAACGATTTGCTTTTGGAGTGGCAACAGGATGGGATGGCTCATCTCACTTACTCCAGGATTTTCATCATAGTAAACGGTTCATTTCTCATCGCATCTAACAAGTTGTTTTCAAAAGGGCGCATAAAGCAAATCACATATGGAAATGCGACTCCAAAAGATTATTTTCAATGAAATCGTGCGGCATCCGAACATCGTACTAATTTGTGTAAACAAGTTTTACTAAATTCTCATGAATGGTACATTTCGATATGTTAAATCTTTTTGCTAGTTTTCGTGTTTTTTTTTTTTGTTTTTTTTCCCCCATTTTACTTCAGTAAGTTTTAAAAGATCAAGGGTCTCCATCCTGGAGCTAACACTTGATTCCATAACGATTTAAATTTACATCCGACGACTCTTTTAAGAATAGACGTTGTTCCCTTTATCGCTGCTATTTGTATTTCGTTACAGCTTGGTCTTCCATGGATTGCTTCTAAGCATTTCTGAAGATTCTTTTTTTTAATTAAGCCAATTGCTCTTATCACAACCGGTATAATGTTTATTTCTTTCAGACACCATGTTGTTTTTATATCATTTTTAGGTCCTGATATGTTGTTATCTTTTCCCTATTAAGGCCCAAATCATTTGGGACAGTGACATCAATAATGAGTTCAGTTCTCTCGAGCTTGTTCCATATTACAATGTCTGGCTTGATTACCTTGTCTTTTATATATCTGCCCGCCTGTATGTCTTTGTCGTACTGTGTAAAATGAATTATGCTCAACTTATGTCTTCATTCGGTTGTCATCTGTAGAGGGTGGCTTATTTGTGCTTCTTCCTCATTAATACTAAAATCTCCAGTTCTAAATTATCCGAATCACTCCCGTACAATTATATCATATAAAGTATGCTCCCCGTACACCGCACCTGTTTTTTTTCTGGAGGCATTTTTCCCTTTATGGAAATAAAAAAGCATCATGCGCATAAAAATAGGCTCCAAAATTGACAAGATAAATCATTTTTAAACCTCTTTCTTAAAGGATGGCTTGGTGTATGCTATAACCAGAAATGTAAATATACTATAGCTATCAATAAATTTCATTCGTTCCAACGTGTCAAAATATGAACTACTACAAATCTGGACGAACTTTCCGGACAACCTGACAGTAACATTTACTTTATCATTACACATTGATTTGAGGAGAGGGGGGGGGGTAAAAATTAAGCGAAATGATAAAATTTCTTCACTAGAATCCGAGTGAGACTTAAAATTAATGCTAAGTACATTAAAGAAAAGAGTAGCAGGATCTTGTGGAAAATTCCCCATTTGTTTAGCTTCCATCTTCTCTCTTGTTTTATGTTATAATACTTGTGACCCACATCTTCTTTTAAATAAATAAAACGAACGTTTTAACCTTTAAATTTTAATTTATTTTTTGTACTAATCCAAATCTAAAAAAAGCGTCCGTTTTTAGCGTATAAATAATTGTGAATTAAATATTTGGAAATAAACGAAACAAATTTATCTTTTAAGCCGACAACGATGATTCCATTTATAACGTGTTGATCTATTTTGAAACAATTTATTTTGAAGTGTGTAAGATCCAAATTTGTGTAGTGCAGCGACATCAGATAATTATCAATTACTTCATCTTTGACGATCAGACGATCGGACGATCGGACGATCTTATTTTAAAAATGGCTGTGACAATAGAATAGAATATTATTTTCATTCTTTTGACTCTCGGGTATATATCCGACAGAGTTAGAACGCTTAATCAACTGAGAACCAAATGCGTCTTAGATATTAACAGATATATACTCAAGAGTCAAAACAATGAAAAGAATATGCTGCTGTCACAGTCCTAGTAATAACATACGTACACATGAAGATACAAGGGTATCATTCTACAAATTAGAAAATGTGTTTTTCTTTATTAATATTGAACCCAGGTTATCATACATTCAACGAATAAATATTTCCAACTGAGAAAAAAACGGATACTTTTAATGTCATCAAGTTTTCCCCCCGATTCGCTTTCAACTATCGTCATGACGAATATCCACGGACGATAGAGACATAAATTAATGTATTCAGTGTCACGTAAAAAACCTGGTTTTGTTTGTTTTGTCTATTTCAAGCTTTTTTAGGTATTCGAGCGAAGCCGGAGGCCCAATCAAGCGTCAAATATGTGGGCCTTGTGCACCGGACGATTAATCTTGTCCCGCACCGGGTGGCTGAGATGAATGACTACACACGAGTCTGGATGCTAAATGCCATTTAACTAAGCTAGTTAATGATCGACAATTGGTCGAGTATAAAATATTGAGTAGCCTTGTGACAAACTAGACTGATTTGAGTATCGAGACTTTAGACCAAGTCAAAAATATGACCGGTGTGAGTTGAAGAAAGAACAGCTGATCTTCAGGCAAGTAATTATCACATGGAATGTGATGAATATATATGCATTATAAGAAGATTTTAAAATACAACGATGAAACAGAAGATGTACAGAACACATAAACGAACAAAAGTGGAAAGAAATAACAGACTTTATCGTTAGCTTTAGCCGTCCTTATGGATGTTTTTTTTTTACATGGGGTCACCACTTATCAAGGCCCGAAGGCCACTCAGGAATAAGGGTTATTGCGTGTACAGTAATCAATGAGATAGTATTGTAGTAATCATTAGTATTGGGGGTTTTGATAGTGTCTTACTTAAGGGGGCGGTTTGTCAGGAGTTTGTTTGTGTTGGATTTGAAGACGTCCAAGTTGTAGTCAGGTGGGAAACAGGCAAGCGGCAGAGAGTTCCACTGGCGTGCAGTTCTAAGAAAGAAGCTTTGCTCATGGAATCTACGTTTCTGGAGAGGTACACTCATCGTTCTGTGATTTGCTCTTTTCGTACAGAAGCGATCTGCATTCATCATTGTAAATATTGTTAGCATAGATTCTCGTGTTCCAAGATGTGATAGAATAAAAAATAATTTCGTCTACAATGATTAAATGAAATGTGAACAAGTTTTTATTTCATGTTAATGTATGCTAGTGATTATTGTTACTTCTCGATCGCAGAATTATCCACACGTTTATATAATTACAAAAATGGCACTCGTATATTTTAAATTGAACGAAAGAAAATATGAAAATATTTTAAAACAAAAAATGAATTATTATAGTGGAATAAATAAGACGAAATAAATAAGTTATATGAATTACGTACATATATTTAAGTCTATTTACATAGTGTTCCGTTAAAAAACATTTGCAAGACACACACACACACACACACACACACACACATATATCTGTAATTATATTGAGCTTAATAAATTACGGATTGGTATAAATAAAAGGTAAAATATAATTGAAAAAATATTTTTCCACAGAAAGATGTAAATATATATATATATATATATATATATATATATATATATATATATATATATATATATATATATATATATATATATGTGTGTGTGTGTGGGGGTGTCCGTGTGTGTGTATGCATATATATATACATAGTATATATATTCAAACAAGTAAAACAATATCATAATATATATATATATATATATATATGTGTGTGTGTGTGTGTGTGTTTGCGTGTGAGTTGACTAAACCATTGGCCAAGATACTTGATCATGTGTTAAATTGTTACAGTAAGAATCGACTCTTTAAGTTCACTTGTGAGGTCTGTACGTTTGGGTTTGTTCAAAAACTTGATGCAAATTCTGGTGTGACTGCCATGTTTTTTTAAATAATATTTCCAGACATGGCCTACTAACAATTATATAGATTAGCGATGGGTAGACGTGCAGACCTCACAGTTGTCAATAGTTTATATAGTTTCATGAGGATTCACTTTTAAAAATGTTTCTCCATCGTTTTCCGGAAAGCGATATGTCGATGATACGCACAATTGCATATTCACATACCAAGGGCATTTATGAGAGTTCTGCCATCCGTATTGTTCACTCTTCTTTTGTAATTTACGATGCAATAAGGAAGGAACAATTTTTTACAACTTTTATATGTTTTGGTAAGGAGTATCGACTAACTTATGAAGTACATATATAGAATACATACCTTTCTGTGTTTTTATTACATTTGGCAGTTCATTGATCACGTAAGATCAATACAATTAAAACATTTATTTTTAATACTCAAATGATTTGCTCTGAGAAAAGAGTTTAGGGTTGCAGATATGCAATATTATGGACACGTTAATTTCTAACACTTTTTTTTTCAAAGTATAAGACGAACTCGTAAGAAATTCAATGGCGGCAAAAATATTCACCTCATCTTTGATCAATCTATATGAAGTTAACTTTATTAGTCAAACTTTTGCTAATATTTCTACAACTGTTTTAATGTATTTTTACTCTGTTAAAGTGAAAATAATTAATTTCTTGCGGCATGAAATGACATTGAACGTCAAACTTACAAGTCAAGCTTCAAAACTAAATAAAACTTGATCGATTTTGAAAAAGAAAAAAATACTTAATCTGGCAGTTGTGATTTATCGATAGAAATCTCTACAATTTTTTTGTTTTATTTTTGCGAGAAAAATATATTTGAATGCTTTAATAATGATAAAAAATAAAGTCAATACAAAGAACTGTTCATAGCCGAATTTTATTCTTTCTTTTGCAGTATTTGATTGCAGTGATAAAGTAGAATTGGCGTTTTTTAACGAAATACTTTTTCAAATCCAATCAAATCGTTAATGTTAGGAAAGGTATGATCACACAACCGTAAACATGTCTAAAATAGCAACTTGTATTCATATAATCGTTTACAATAGTTATTATGTAACAACATAAAATACATTGCTCTCCAAATATTTGAGATTTTTGTTAGAATAGAAAAATGAAACCAAATTTAAGAAGCAAAAAATTAAAGAAAAAAAAGAAATGAAAAAAAGAAAGAAAGAAAACAGAAATGAAAAAATGAAAGAAAGGGGGGAAAACGCCAAAAAGTCATAACCTTGAAACTGAATTTTGATGTAATTGATATAATTTTGCACATGTGTCGCTTGATTAATGCGGCTTAGTAGTGATTATAGTCTCCGTTACGGCTGTAAAATTAATTGAAACGTTCACACAGGTCATGTATATTTGTTTTCCAAGTTGTGTGGTTTTCAAAATGGCACTCACATCAATAACATATTAACAAGATTGGTGAGAAATTTCACGGATCAATTCCAAAAAATTGGTAAATAATTGAATATCAATGGTTCATCAATCCTTAATTTGCAATGTTTACATTAAGAAAATAAATTCGTGTTCAGAAAATTGAAATTTAATTTCACACATATTTTCTCCTCAACAAATTTTATTAGTAAAACTATTTTAATTTATATGCATTATACTTTTAAAGGACATTTTTCAAAGTGAAACTGTCAGTTGCAGAAAACAACGTAATCAGGAAAAGATGAGTACTTGATATCCACAAAACCTGGGAAAATCTTAAATATAGACAGAGAGATGAAATAGTCAACCACATCATAAGTGAATGCAACAAGCTGAACGAAATGAAATATAAAAAAATAAACATAACTGCATGAAGAAGACAGTCGACTGGGAATTGCGCTGCAAAAAATGGTACTAGCAGAAACCACCGAAACAAGTACTAGAAAATCAAATACATAAACTCTTCCGGAATATGGCAGTACAAACGGACAAACTCATTCAAGCAAGAAGACGTGAAGCTGAAGAAGACAGGAAAAACTAAGCAATTACATTGTACTTGCCAGAGTGTTGACGGAATATGGAACAGGAAGGGAACTGAAATAGCAATAATTATATGCGTACTAGGAACACTTAAGAAACTGGGAAAACACTAGGATAAATTGAAATCAAAATGAGGATTGACATCATGCAATATATAGCATTGACAAAAATAGTTGAAAGATTAAAAAAACCAACCAACTCACATAACCATATGACACCTATCAAACACAAGTTGAAATAGAATAATATTTTGTAAAACACAACTAGAAAATGTATTTAGCTTCACCCATTTAAAAAACTGTGATTTAAAAATAATGCACATTTTTGAAACGTAAGGACACAAACATATCAGCAAATATCCGCTTACATCATTTTCATTGCGAATTCTGTTTATAAGGTTATGCGTGTGGGTGTGTAGAAAGTTAAACACTAGGTGAGATAGGGGTTTGATGAAAGTGTTTCTCTTGAATTAATTAGATTCGAACTTGGCACAACCAGATTTTCAGATCATGTCATTAACCACTTATCCATCGTCACCCCAAGCACCTTTTCCGATAGTCAAACATTCAAAATTCTCATCCTAATATTTGCAGGTAACAAGAATTGGAGCAAATACATAGAAGACATTGTCACGTCTACTACATATAAGTTGGACTCCTTATACCTGGCTAGAAAACACCTCACATCTGTCAAGATCCCATATACTTACACAGTCACCATTCGCCCATGCATGGAGTCACATTTAAACTAATGCATCAACTACTAGTCTCTCACTCTGTAGCATGCCCGTAATTGTTTTGACACGTGCTTTAACATAATGTGCTCCGATGAACTTGTTACATTTACACTTCCTCAACGCAAATACTTCCAACCAGCCAGACAAGCAGAAGAATCACACCCCGTTAATGTAGAGGTTTCCAGATTTTGGAAAACTTTCTAGTGTAATAGATCATTTCCTCGGACCGCTTATATAACGTTGTACACAATTTTTTTTTTTACGGCGTCGTTACATTTTAACAGACCCAACACGTTGCAGACTCCGTCGCAAGGAAACAGAAGGAGAAAACACGACGCACTTTTTCTTTTTTTAAACAAAAGAAATTATATCTGGCATTTCCAACAACGCATTTTTCTAAATATTTAAACCGTTCATTTCTCCTTTTCCGGCCGTGTTTTTTGTCACTGCTGAGACGTCACCCACCTCTCGAACACAGGCTTCTCTCGTCACATCTCGAACACAACTTCTCAGAAAACGATTGCTTCACGCCCTTTTGTCTTTGCTGTGAAATCACTTCGCGCAGCCAGCCTTGTCATTTGCATATCTTTATATTGCTGCGGTTCCCAGCGTCAGTGGCTCTGTTACACTTGCCTTATGAATCCCCTCCTGCCCCTGGTTTCCACGACTTTACCAAACAAGCAGAAATTTTAATGTAATGTGATCAAGCATCTCGCTGCACAGCTCCTTTCTTAGGATGCTCCTATATATCTGACCCTTAATTTGACAGGAGCCCCTTACGTTCCAGCGTGAACATGCCTTGTTTGGAGTCGATAAAAGTAAAAAATAAATAAATAAAATATCACATATGCGATTTATTAGTAAGAGGTCGTAGTCGGGGGCTCAACGTATGGTCTCAGGTTAGTAAATAGCTCTTTTGTTTGATTGGAACCGGGCGTGTGTGTCCAATTGTGATTTGAAAGCCGATCGCATTTCAAATCAAACGCCGTAATCAGTGAACCACCAGTCATCGCCACGCGTAAGAGAAATCTATAGTGCTTATATATGTTTGCAATTATCAGGCAACCTGGCTGCTCTATTCTTTTACGAATAGCTGTTATTTTATACTGTGAGAATCACTTATCTTTAAAGAGCCCAACCACTGAGTGTTGAGGATGTAAGTGGGTGCTTTTCAAAACCAGGAAACGTACTACAAAATAGAAAATAGAGCTCTCAAATGTCTACCCGAATATGTGCACATCACTTTTGGGTACCATTCTTTCGTTCACGCCATATTGCGAGCATTTCGACTAACCGCAAATCTTTGACATTGAAAATTCGGGCAGTAAAGTGTCAGGTTGACGGGCGAGACAAGTCACTCGATACTTGGAACGACCATTAAAAATGTTCTCAACTGGTTGTCTGCAACGGAAGACGATATTCCCAAAACGAAACCAACGTTAACTGTGAAAAGGGAAATATCGTATTTAGTAAGAAGAGTTTGTGGTTAGAGTTTTTATACATTTCAGACATTTTGCTTAGTTAGAAACGCGTAAAACACCAGGAAAATATTTTTATGTCATTAGGCGGGAATTTTGTATCGTTTACTTTATTATTACTATTATTTTTATAGCTAGAGCATTAGACTCATATATATATATATATATATATATATATATATATATACGCAAATATTAACATATGTGCATACACGTTTCTGCTAAAATTCCTTTTGAGAAGTAGTCTTCAGGCCAGTCTTTTGTTAAACTAGTTGAAAAACGCTGATCTGAAGATACTTCTTCTCAAAATGCATTGCAGCAGAAATATGTATGCATATATGTAGCCAATAATGTTTCATATACTATAATTAAGCTTTGATCTTATTGAGAACTTATTGATAAACACCAGAGTTTCAGATGAGTTACAGGTAGGAAACAATAACGCTTTAACCATTATATATATTTATTTATTTCTTGTGATTTCTTCTTGTGGAGATATTTTAAATCTGATTAAAATCATTCAGTCCTAGCCATCGATCTATTGGTGAATTAAAACGTATAATTTGTATAAAAATAACAACTATTCCACATGAAATGATTCGTAAAGTTATCGATTCATAAGAGCGTCTCCAACTGTTCTGTAGTGGGGATGAGAGGAAATGCATATATTCTGGAGTATATATATTCTTGTGTATGTATACTCGTGTCTGTAATTGTGGCATAGCTGTGACCATCTGTCTCCTATGTGTGTACATGAGCGTAAAAGTCGTGTGTGTGTGTGCGTGTGTGTGTGACATATAAAAAGATCTCAAGACACTTTTTTCGTTCTTGGTCAGTGCCGCTCGCGACGATTCATGCCTGCTCTCCAAAAAACACAACTTGATTTTATTTGGAGAAATCTTTATTTGGATTTCATCGTTGACAGGGCAGCCTCACGTCGCTGACTTGATTCAAGTTTTTTCTTCTTTTTTCGCTTTCCCATCTTGAAACATAATTCTCTCGTTTATTCTAGACTGTAAACTGTCGAACTGAAAACTGACAAACTCAAACTCAAACTAGGAAACGCATCCCTATTTATTTTAAAGTATATGTGTGGGACTGTAACCCCTTATAACCGGCTTGCACTCATAACGCATTACCTGCTCCGTAACCTTGTTAGTATGCGGGTGCACGCGTTGATAATGTAAGTAAATAGGTTTGAAATCTGTCGGCTTTGACCCTTCCACATCTGTGCATTTAACTTAGGATACACGCTCAGTACCGCGTTAACCGCGTTATTGACATACAACACAATGATGCATTAACAATGATGGGAACCTGATGTAATTTAGAAACTTACTAACAGACATTTTCTTTTGATTATTACTTATTTTGTGCTTTTATTAATTTTCCAAATGTATCAGATCATTTCGGTGCACTATATATATATATATATATATATATATATATATATATATATATATATATATATATATATATATATATATATTTAAGATCATAAACACGTCAGCAATTTAATTTTTATATGCAGTTTATTATTATTTCTAATAACCTAAAAACACACACCCTTCATTTTTATTATTGAGTCGAAGATTTCTTTCCAAATTCATTTGTAAGCAGCAGAATAAGTCTAAGGTAGTTGTTTGACTTGCCAATTGCTTTTCCCCTTCCCTTTCTACGTCATATGGTTTTGGCCAGGGCCTATAAAAAGTATTCCTTTTACTCACTAAGTTTTCTGTTAAAGGATGTAAGTACAAACACACACACACACACACACACACACACACACACATGAAAAAATCACATTAGTTTTTATTATAGTGCTTCTTAACTCGTACAAGAGAACAGATATTTTTTATTAAATGTAAACTACACATTATTTTGATCATCCATCAATGCTTTCGATTTCACAGAAATACTAGAAACTCAACCTGCATAGTTAAAACATCCAAATGTGACCGGTTCATCTAATGATATAATGATAATGTGTCTCAAATAGTAGTCTTCCGTCCGAAGAGATTTCTTAAGACGCATCATAAGTACAGAATCAAGTTCTCAATGTATCGCATACAGTTTTCGCCCTTCTCGACATCATTAAGGCCACTTCAATCCATCAAGTATATTGGTGAGCGTACACCATATAGTTCCAATATTATATATCAACAAAGTCAACCACTAGATATTGAAATAGAAATTCCGGATCTGATGGTGACATCAAGGTCTAAGATAGTGCAATCGTGCTGCAAGTGCAACACTGAAATCTGCTTTTCCTGATGTTAGCATCCAAACCTGGCCAAAACAATCGTTGTCTTGTATTTGCCAGCATACCATTTACGCCTTGATGTGCGGAATGAAGGGATTCCAATACGAGGTTGTCGATGTATCAGGGTTTTGTTGCCTTTGATAACAACTTCTTCTATGCAATATAATTCTTCATGAATAGGCCACAAACTCTCGCTATGTGTAGGAGGTCGTTGCGTGACTTGGAGGAGTCATTTTCAATGAGATCTCTTCAGATTCTGCATTCTTTATCTGTGGCTGCCGCACATGATCCTTTTCTGTGTTATAGTGTCTAATTTAGGATCACTTTCGTATATAGATGCGAAGGCGATTTTTACTTCAGTGTCGATCATTTAGTCATGGTCTTTGGTAGGATTCCTGCTGGGTATCTGGATACACATTCAGGGGCTAAATTAAGTTTTCTGGGACAATATTTTATCCATAATCTGTACATCAGTGGCTTTTCTTTGAAATTTAACAGGCATTTTTAATATTTTCCAGGGCTTGGTTGAAAATAGTTTCATGAGTGGAAGGTGATTCACTGTTAAAAAAAAACAGCATCCGAGTATGAACATCCTGCATAATTCCAGCCCGTAGACCAGGGCTAACGTTTCTCCTTTCACTAGGGTATATCGCGATTCTGCATCATTTCTAAAACGGGATCCAACCAAAATGAGCTTCCAGTTATCATCCTCAAAACTCATGTTCAATTCACCCCCACATCTACAGTATTCCTGTTTTGCTGTAATCTGTCGTCAGTCCTGTCACTCTGTTCATTTGGAACGTTTAAGTGTAGATAGAACTTTATGTTTTTGTCTTCAGTTGGTCTCGAAAGGGGACAATAACTTTTGCTTTTAAAAAGGCAAACAGCAATTGATTCACGAGTTCAAACCATAATCTAACCCCAGTAATATTCTTGGGGGTATAGAAGTCAAGAATGACACGATGCATCCCTCTAGATATTCAAGTAGTTTTCTTAATTTCGGGCCCACTCGAACACATTTATGCCCCTATGTCGGCAAAATGTTATGACTATGCTGCTTCATACGTTTTTCAGGTGCCCCATCCCCATCACTCCGCACAAGTGGCACTAGAGTTCAGCTGCAAGACAACACTTTCGACTCACTGAGCCTGTATTTCCACACCCGTTGTAACATTTGGTGTATCGTGGAGTCGAAGGAGCCTTGGTCGCCTGGTTCTGCTTGATACCACCTTTGTACATCGGATGGGTGGTATCGATTAAATACTGCTGCCGATAAGTTTATTCTAAACTAAAAATTTGGCTTGCTCACGTAGTTTCGATAAGAAATGAGTTTTAATTCAACCTCGTTCTGCCTGATGGATTGGCATTTCTGTCGGTTGACTTCTTTGTGCCACCAGCCGTATATGACATAGAAAGTACACTTCTCTGTGATAGAGAAAGCACGCCTCTCTAGCCCTACCAGTTTAAAGAGTAGCTTCTTTGTTTCCGGTGTACATGTCCCCCGTACTTGGTTTCGGATTGTGGCTGGGCCTTCAACCGCATAATCTTTGTATCGAGTCCATGTAACAAAAAACAATGTCCATTCTTCGTTATTGGTATCTAGTTCTATCAAGAGCCGTCGTGTTTTTTTTTTTTTTTAATTTTATACACGCGACATGTTGGGACAACTGCAAAGTGTCTCTTTTCTTAGCTCGATATTTTCTTTCAGAAAGTCAATAAGACCCTTTCTTGATCCTCGGTGCTTAGTGGTGAATACATTCAATATCGTTTTATATATTTCCACGCTTTAGAATGTCAGTCCTGTTTGATCATGCATGTAAAGAGAGAAATTGTGTCCTTCCAGCTCATTACTAAGATCCACACAAAAAGCAAATGATCGCCCCCAATTGTTCTCTCTATATATAGATATCAGGGGAGATCATTCTTTGGTTACTTCCTGGTATCAGGGGAGATTACTCAACGTGTACTTATTAGGAACAGTTGACTTTTTTGCTTATACACTAACATGAGGAATTAGTACATATTAAAAAAAAATTCTACTAAAGGTTGAGGAGACCCCACCTACAATATTGTTTTTATATAAGAAATAAATGAAATATTCTATTATATGCGAATATTTATTTATAATATTAATACAATATTTTGTATGCTTTCTTAACTTCTGAGTACGAGTCTAATAAATATATAAGATATAAAAAAAAGGTAGCAATTCAACGATTATAACAAGTACTCTCACAAACCGCACAAAAACAAGCCTGTAATCTATTCGTAAATATCGCATATGGTGGGAGTAGAAGCATTAAGAACTGGGGAGTTGACTCGATTAAGCGCAGTTGTGGTTGTAGAGTCATGTAAAAAGAAATGTTCTACTCATACCTAAGGAGGTGTATGTTTGGAGGAGATAATAGAATAGACTAGACTTTCAAATCTTGTTAGAGCAATTACCCGAAAAGAATAAAAAAATAAACACCATTCTTCGTTTATCGCAGCTTTATTTTTGACCATTTGAGATTTTTCTTACAGGATCAAAAGATGTGTTACGCAATCCTTGCTTCACTTTAAACATGCAAGCATCCTTATAGAAAACTGTATCTATTGGGTTCCTAGGATATAATAAGGGCAATACAAATATATCAGGTGCAACAAATTAAGGTAAATATATATATACTAGCAAAAGTACCCGTCGTTGACTGGGTTCAAAAACAGCCTACAGAAAATGGACTCTGGAAGTATGATAAGTTATGAAAAGGAAGGGTTGTAAAGAGATAGCTTCGAATTTGGGGGTATCAAAACCAAAGCAAAATATGATGAAAGTAGAAATAAAATAGATAAACCCCATAATTTATTATACCATACCTGTTCACGCTGGAACACTTATCACAATATTCTATAATATAAAGACTTTTCATATCTATCTGCGTAAGTATACTTTGATAATTATGTTTCAATTTGAAGAAATATGGTATAATAAAATGATGGGGTGTTCGTTCGCGCCTGACCTCCATAAAATGGAAATATGTCACAAAGTTTAACAAGGTTTTCTAATATAGATCCACAGAATATTGTGATAAGTGTTTCAATGTTAACAGGTATGGTATAATAAATTATGGGGTTTATCTATTTTATTTTTACTTTCATCATATTTTGCTTTGGTTTTGATACCCTCAAATTCGAAGCTATCTCTTTACAACCCTTCCTTTTCATAACCTATCATACTTTCATATATATATATATATATATATATATATATATATATATATATATATATATATATATATATATATATATATTAACGAGAATTTTATCATGACGTCCAATGAAGTTGATCCATTTGCACAACAAGAAGTGGGAAAAATGAAAGAATACTACGATAACAATTTTTAAAAAAGATAAATAAAAAGGTAAATAGCGAAAGAAAGATATAGTCAGTTTTATGTTCACCAATAACAGTGTCTGCCAAATTAGTCCCTCTGGCAGTTCTCAAAGAACTCCATTAACAATATTGTAAGGCATAGTAGGGGTAACAATATAGGTGTAGTCAGGGCTTACTGCGTGTCAAAGAGCTTAAATAAAACACGTCAACACTTAATCTTTTTAAAAGAGGGTGTATGTAAATTACCTCCCTTGCACCATTAACTTAAATGTTCTCATTCGAGAAAATTTCAATCCTCTTGGTTCTGTAATCCAAGAAAATAATCAAAATCTTCTTTGGTGTAATGTATTTCTATAGAAGGTTTCTTGGTTCCTTTTGACGTGAATTCTAACGCCTAACTGGAGTTAGTATTCTTTTTTGACAAGACGAATTCTAGGCCTTAAAATAGTTCTTTCTTCCTCGGTGAAGAGGTCGTTGTAATTTCGTTTACAACTGATTTTTTAAACAGTCTTTTCTGACTAATTTTGTGTCGTCTTCCTTGACGAATCCCGATTGAAGAAAAAGAAACCAAACCACTGGTTTCTCTTGTTTAAACTTGCGATTTTTAACGTCTTTTCTCTTGACGCGGGATACCGAGCCGACTTCTTTCTCGTGTTCAAGACTTTCAACAAAATGGCGCACACATCTCCTTTTATCAATCGAAAGGCACGCAGTCAACACGTGATATAACAAACAGTAGCAGCACAAGATACACCAACAAAAAGGGGGGGGGAAAGAGAAGGAAAGACAGGTGGAAAATAAAATTTCTACAATATATATATATATATATATATATATATATATATATATATATATGAAATAGAAATATATGTATTGTCTACTCGGTTCTCATTGATTACTTAAAAAACTCCTTTTCATCCCAAACAAGATATACTGCCACTTGGAAAGTAAGGAACTACTATTTGGAATCGTGTATAACAGGGGACTGCAGGCTATGATTAGCGAGATGTCTGTTCACATTACATTTAGCTTCTTGTCAGGGAAGCCGGAAACTGGAAGGGAATTTCAAAGTCTAACCGTCCAAGTAAAGAAACTATTAGAAGAGAAGGCTTTCCAACCTCTAAAAATCTCATCAGTAAAGGAACGGAATTTCGCTGCTCATCAGATTAATCGGTGCTATGTATGTCGTATTTTTTCAATTTCTATAAATGCATTGAGTCGGTATTTTCCTCAAAATTAAATATGAATTCAATTGTTTCCGTCTTCGATTATGTTGTTATCATTTCTCAGTGAATAGCATATTTTCATGAAGACAGAGATAACGACAATGATTTTCGACTTTAAAATATTTTTATTCAGCTTATATGAATAGTCATATTTTTTAGTGAAAGGTTGCTTGTGGCGGGAATATAAACAGAGTTTGTCGAAGATCTTTACCTACTAGCACCTGACACCATGACGCCTATCTTCAGTATGCATTGTTTGTTCATCCTTCAAATCCTTTCTATATAACACATCAGTAACCTAACCAATCAGATCAATTTCGCATATCTGGACGCGCGGATGAGACTGAGATTAAACCTTACCAATCTGCCATAAAAAATCATATCTACATTTAACTCTAATAGTATACTACTGCAAAGTAATACGTGACACAATGACGTAATTAAATGTTGAATGCAATCTATAAAAATAAATAAGAAAAATGGCGAATTACGTTGTATTAAGTTTCATTTTATTTGTGTCCTCTTGCGTTCAATGTCTTGAATAACAACGAAAGGGTTGTGCCATTGGCGGTAAAATTTGATCAGGAATCCGTGAACGGAAAAGAAAAAATACATTCTTTTATATTCATCGCCTCTAAGTGAAATTAATATTCCAAATAACACTCGCCCTAAAGATTGACACTGGAAATATTTAAATGAACTAAAGCTAAAAGCTTATTCATCTACAATGCAAATAAAATATAATCCTTACATGCGTTAACGAAATATTTTATACCCACACATGTTAACGAACATTTTTATAGTTATAAGAACACAGAATCACCTGTTTACAAAACTTTGTACATTTATAGGACAATATAGAATTTCACGTGCGTTAACGAAACATTTTATAATTATAGGAACACTTAGAACACGTGCGTGCATTAACGAAACATTTTACATTCATCGAAACACATTGTATACTTTCACGCGTTGTTTCAATTTTCAACGCGTTCTATTCTTCCCTCACTATTTATGGAGGCAGATAGAGAGAAAACATTACTACTATAACTATGATGATGGAAAACTTCTGCCTCATCAGACAATGGCTTTCTGCATCTGATGCACTGCAACGTCTATTCTGACTATACAGTCGAAGCTGGATTTGCCTCTCTGGGCGCAGGCCTGGGCGAGTAATAAGGAAACCTAGGTTTGCCCAGTTACCAGGGTCTGCCTTCTCTGTGTAGCAGACAAAGTCTGACACAAAGGCAAGTCAATACGGTCGGACCCCCCCCTCTGCGGGACTGGAGATCAAAGTTCAAGCAAAGACCATATGTGGTGGCAACCCCACATATAAGATCATTGCTCTTGTAGTAATCAGTTATTAGTCAATGTAGGGGAAACCATTCATACCAATTGTCACTATCCAGCTTCCCTACTACCCGGGGAGCTGATACCCATTTCCCCAATCTCTCCACATTAAAAAAGGGCTTGTGCCTAATTTGCTCAGTGGGGAAGCAAATAAATCCGAGATAGATGCAGGGGTTGCCGGAAAGTTTTTGCAGTGTATGTACTTATCGGGACTCCAAACCAAATTTTTGTCAGGGCTTATTTCTTTACTCTGCATCTACAAGGCAGTGTAGCTATTTTCCCATAGCTGAAGGTTAGCCCACGATGATGATGCACACGCAAATGAATTTATACATAACCCCTTCCCCCCAAAACACATGTCTAGCGAGACAATATCCACTTCATTCTTGGTGAAAAGTTCAAGCAGAAAGTCCGTTTAATTAACGCCAAGTCTTTCATAGCGTGAGGATGCACTTGAAAATGAATTTGTGCAAAAGTAATAATAAAAACCAACAACATGTGTAGCGAGATATATACTTCATCTTTGGTGAAAAATTCCAAACTACGGCTAAAGAAAAATGAACAAAATAGAAATAATAATAAATAATGAATAAATGCGAAAGTTTACTTTCATCTATTTTAATTATATCAACATAAAAACTTGTTGTTTTTATTTAATTCAATGATACAACATGTCGTTTTGTAATGTCGTATATATAGTAGATTGAATTTGTTTACGCTTATTCACTTCAAACAAGACATATTGCCACCTGAAGATAATCGCTACTATTTGGGACTATGTTTACAAGGACACTATGGTACGAGGTTGAATAGCGAAATATCTGTTCACATTTATTTAAATTTTTGCATGTTGGTTCAGTCAGGGAAGCAGGAGACCGTGAGGGAATTCCAAAATATAGCAACTTGTGAGAAGAAACTATCTTAGTAGAAGGCTTTCCGGCATATGGGAACCTCTATAGTGATGGCATGGGATTTTGCTATTTGTTGAGTTAGTCGAGGGTTTAAAAGTGCTACGAATTCGTCAGAGTATATTCCATTAAAATACTTGTAAACAGGCACATGGGTTCAACATTGCAGCGATGGTACAGGGTTGGGGTTTGGTTGATAATTGGAGACATAATTTTGTGACCCTGTCTAGTAGATGCACAACCCAGATATGGAAACAATACTACATGCATGGGCGGAATGGTGGCTTTGAAGAGATATAGGATACTTTATGTGAGGAGTTTTCTAGCACAGTAGATAAACCCACCTTCCTTGTAGCAGCCTTGATAATGTCTTCAATGTATTTGTGCCATTTAAAGTGCCTGTGAATTTTAAGCTGAGGAGTTTGAGCAAAGGGTTCTCATGTACAGTATTCATTGCAATCGGTGGTTGAGAAAGTTTCTTGCAATTGTTAACAAAAATAAACTTAATCTCAGCAGAAATAAATGTTACCATCCATTTACGTACCTATTCAACTACAGACTGGAGATCATTATCTAAGGTTTCAACTATTACCTTAGATGTCTACATCCCTTTTCCCTTGAGTCAGTTATAGAGTTTGGTGTCATCATCAAATATACCCAATTTTATCATGGAGACCGTTTATGAATATCCAGTATAATAACGATCTAAGACATACCCGCCTTTATATCATGCTGTTTGGACGCACGGCAAATCGAGGGCAACCTAGATTTTGCAATTGTCTTAGACGGATTTGACTATATCATCATGTAATATCATGTGATTTAATTTCTATGAAATGACCTTCATGCCACACCCTTCTAAAAGTTTCGACTAAATCAAAGGCTACAGCCCTGACGTCCCCTGCCTTATCCAGTAGATGATATATGCGTTTAGAGATGCATGTCAAGATGTCCTCTTTTTAAAGGCAACATAGTATACATTCGTGCCCCATGATACCATTTTTCCGTGATTATCGTTTCCCTTTGAAAGGAGAGATGGTAGTGTACTATCTGTTCTCTTGTCATGATATCATCCTCCAAAATATTAACACCCATTTTTTAGATGTGTGTAGGGGATGTCGTCCGTCATGATTCCATCCTCTCAGTAATTGTAGTATATGTTCCCCAGGATGTCATCATCTTAAGCCAGCAAACATATACGACCGAATAGAGTATATTTCTGCAAGTATTTCCCTCAGAAGGGTGCTAACAAATTATAAGAATTACAAGTAAGATCTTTACCCTTATGACTTTTAAGGATTTTGAATGTGTGTGGGTGTGTGTGTTGTTTATAAAAAATATTTTATTTGACATTTTGTGCTATTACTATTCATACGCCTAGTATATCTAATTAGTTTGTTCAACATGACACAACATGAAAAATAACAAATCAACCCCCGAGTGACAGCAGGATGTATTTATTCTAAGTAGACATCTTCTTATGACCGCACCTTATGCTTTTAGCATCGTAGTTTTTTAATGACCTATCAACCGTCATTTAAGCTCTACATGTCAAGTTACAGATGTTATCAATTGATACAAAACTTCAACATTGCTAGCAAAAACGGATCTATGTTAATAAACGACCAAAGAAGATTTTCATGTGAACAATTGAAAAGGTAACGCTGGCAAACACATGATACGATCTATTGTTCAGTCTTATTAATTAAATAAAAACGAATCCTATTCGTATCGGTACGTGACATAATCAGATAAGAAAACTGTAGTAAACGAAAAGGACAAAACCTTCAATAAAATATACGTAAAGACTTTTTGTGTTAAGCTCTAAATCAGTGTCCGGCAACCATTTTATTTCGTTTGTCTGCATCATGTATTAATCAGTTTGGCGTGTACGAAATAACTTTTAAAGACTAGTAGTTTTGCTTATATGTAAATATACTGAATGTGGTATGACCAAAGTGTAGTATATGTTGTTCTACATCAATAAATATATATTGTTTTTTTTTTAACATAAACACATTTCTAAGTTGATAAATTACACACCTTTGTAAATTTTAATGACCCCCTATTGTTAAGATGTATCCAACGTGGTTTGATTTAAATTCTAAATATACTGACTTTAGAATTTAAATCAAAATCATTGAATAAATCTTGACAATAAGAGGCATTTGAACGATGTGAAAACATCGTTAATTTATTACCCACTCAACATCAGCCGTATAGCGTAATGGTGAGCCTTGGCTGTCATTTGGGCGATGGGGTTTCGATCCAGGCTTGAGGCAGTTGCTGTGAAACAGCAAAACAGCACTGTATGTGATGACTATATATATATATATATATATATATATATATATATATATATATATATATATATTTAGAAGTTCATTGAATTAAAATTTAATTTATTTGCTCTATCTTGCATATCGAGCAATTCTTGTTTAGATGAGATAACTTATATAATATTACTGCCAGTAATATTTTGTAAACCTTACAATCTCACGTTCCCATAACAACTGATTGTTAAATAAAAACTATTCTGAAGAATATATATATATATATATATATATATATATATATATATATATATATATATATATATATATATATATATATACGATAGTTTTGTAAATTATTTCATCCTTTCGTTTTCCTTTTTCACCCTTTTTTCTTTGCCTTGCTTCTTTTTTCTTTAATTTTTTCTCTTTTCTTTTTTCTTGTCTTTTTCACTTATTCTTTTTAACTTCCTTTATTTCGTTTTTGTATTATTTCTATTTTATTTTTTCTGTTTTTCTTTTACTTTCTTTTCTTCTTCTCCATTTGGTTTTTCTTTTAATTCTTTCCTCACATTTTTAATTTCGTTCCACTTTTTATTTCACTGTGTTATTTATAATTTCGCTGTATTTTCTTTTATTTCGTCCATTTCGAATTTTTCTTCTTCTGTTTTTATTTTTTTTTTTTTGTTATTTAAAGCTTTTTTATTTTCGTCTCGCTTCTCGAAATTTGTGCCCATTTTCTAATCTTTTCTCAAATTTCTTGTAACTCGTCACGCTTTCTTTTATTCTCTTTTACAAATTCTCGTCAACCCAAACAGAATTTAACGATTCTTTAATTTCTAGTTCGGACTGAAATCTAGAACGGTCTGATCAAATCGCCAGATTTTTAGATAGGGTGTGTTCAAATACCAGGTCGTCTTAACCGGAACAGTTTTAGGTACAAAGTACATAAAGCTGTTTTTCTGTATGTAGTTCAACCGAAAGAGAATTTGAAATTAGCAAAACTTGTGATAAACAAAATAGAAATTACACCATTCTTTTCTATACTTGCATACTTGCTATTCATGCCTATTTATTAATCTATCAGTCTATCGACACTCAGTACATTGGAATATACAAAATATAATCTATAATAAAAATCTCACATGTCTGTTTAAGTGTGTGTATGTATGTTTGTATGTCTGCCTAAAACTTTCGACAGAGGCGATAGATTTTCACGAGATCGGTATCGTTTTGAAGCTCGGACGACAAATATCGAAAAACTGGCTAAAAAACATTAATTCCTTCACCCTCTACTGGGCACATTTATACAAGGAGGTGTCGCTTTTTTTCGCCGATATTTTCGAAAGTCATCGCCTTTTTTCGATTGTCTAGCCTTAGTTTAAATCTTCGCCACTTCCGGTTTGGCGATAGACGCAACGGCAAAGACGTCACGTTTGTTTTTCACGTTCTTTTCCTCTTTCGCGGCACGGGTTCGAGCCTGCCTGCCTACTACCACTTTTTTTTGCTCAACACCCCCCCCCCAAACACCGGGCAACGCCGGGTACTCAGTCTAGTAAAACATAAAAGCGAAATCCAAAAACTACCGAGAAAAAAGACTATTTTAAAGTTCTTTTTGTTTGTATCAGTAAAAAGCTAATATAAAAATTGAAAAAATAAGTCTGTTGAGAGAAGAGGATAGATAAATTCGATAGAAGTAACTATGAATCTTTGTCAAATAGCAATTATTTATTGTACGTTAAAACGAGAGTGACGAATCTTATTACCATAAAGTTATCAAAAGCGAGCGAGAAAATCTCTACTGTTGTCCACTAAAAAAAAAATCCTAAAATGAACAGTAACTAAATCAGGTGGAACACAAGCGAACCTCATAAACTACTTAATGAATTTATCAAATTAACCCATTCTATTTGTTACACTTTTATCGACTTCTCATGAGTAACATGCATGTCAACATTAAAGTCAGTGGTTAACAGTGTGAATCTATATCACATTTACTCGTATAAGAGTCGAGCTATTTATACATACTAGACCTCCCGTGACACGTTGAGTCTGTATGTTATATTAGCTATGGAATTAATGTATGAGCGTGACACCTGTCACGTAAAGAAAATAGTTTTTCTGTGGCATAACAGAAACATTTCTATGAAAGTATATTAAAATGAAAAAGAATATAGATAGATTTCTATGAGTCGTCCTGTTTATAATTGTTTATTAAAAAAAAAAGAACCCCAAAAAACTTACAGTCCTTGAATTATAAGTGATTTGCCATCCTTACAGGTAAATGTCCACTGAACAGATACCATAAGTTAAGTTCAAATGTTGATATATCTTTTAATTTAAATGCGAAAAAAAAAAAATTGGGACGCTAAAAACGTACGCAGTAAAACAATACGTTTTATTGCCGCGTTGATTATTTATTTGTAACGCAATTAAAAAAAATATTTTCGCGGTTATTTATTTATGTTGGTATGTATGAATGTTTTAAGAAAGGTGTATTAAAAAATGGAGAATAAATTAAAAAAAAAAGGAAAGCAGTAGGTAAATAAAAATAGGAGAGGGGGAAGTAGTTAAAGACGCCAAAATAAAACTAGCATTTTAGTCGTGTGTAAGGCAGATATTCCTTTTTTATCTCCATTATAAAAAGTTATTACACACGACTAAAATGCTAGTTTTATTTTGGTACCTTTAACTGCTCCCCCCATTTTTGCTGCTGATGAGATTTTGTTTTTAAAGGACAAAATTTTTGTCAAATTATTGTCAATATTTATTGTCAATATTTATTGTCAATATTTATTGTTAAATTATTGTCAATATAAATAAAATGAACATCGTTTCTGAAAAAATCGTACAATCTAGTGATTTTTAATTCAAAATTATGAATCGTTTTACTCAATATATATATATATATATATATATATATAGTAAAACGATTCATATATATATATTATGGCTAAATATAGATGAATTACCATGATGATTAAAAAAAAAAAATGAAAAAAAGCCTGTCTAACCAGGTTTCGTTCCTCGCTCAATAGAGCTAAATCAAGGAAAATTGCGATAAATAAGGTTGTAATAAATATGGCATGGGAGAGAAAAAAAATAGTATAAAAAAGAAAAAAGAAAAAATAAACATAAAAGTAAATATAAAGAAACATAAAGAAGAAAATAAATAAACATAGAAAAATAACATAGAAATCAAATTAAGGCCTAAGAGATTTTCTTTTTGCTTGCAAAGAGAAGGTCTTAGGGACTTTATAAAAATGGTTTCTAGAATTTATAGATGAAGGGGTGAGTGCGTCTTGCCAAGTATCGTAAACATGTTTGCACTGAAATTCGTGGCACATGAATGGTTATTTATGAGGTACTCGAAAATCGCAGAACCATCTAAACTAAGGTGAAAAATTTGCGTAACGAATCTTTGATGTTTGTTGTTTTAAGCGAAAATCTAATCTTTGCGATGTCCGCCCAATATAGTGTGCGGTGCAACTACATTTGCCTAAATAAATAACAGAATTATTATGGTGAGGGGTGGGGAGAACATCTTTACAAATGGACGACAACATAGGTCTGGTTGAAAATACAAGACGTTGGTTCCATGCAAAATTACACCGTTGTACAGACAAAGAGATTTTCTTAGCAAATCGGTCACTGATATTACTTAGCCAAGGTAGACGAAGGTAAATAGGATACTACTGACTAAAGTTTCTTTAGATTGTTAAAAATTGGAACCTTTCTTTTTAATAGTAGATTCAATAAGTCTAAGGGGTAGCCATTGTTGCAAAGTATCTTCGTAATGAATTTAAGCTCGTTATCCAGATTGGCTTCGGAACAAATCATCCAAGCCCTATATTTTAAGCTCTTAATTAAATGAAATTGTTGATTTGTAGGACAAAATGAGTCTCAGCGTGTATAATAATTTAATTTTGTACTCCCAAACGAATTTTTGCATATATATATATATATATATATATATATATATATATATATATATATATAAAGCTGAACGTCTGTGTGTGTGTCTGGTCATGAATAGGCTCCTATATGGTTGACTATTATAGAAAACTGATCAAATATAATGATAGAAAATGTATTGAGACACATGAATGGGTAGGTTTGATCTGGCATAATGATGATTCATTAAAATTGTGGGGTCTGCGTACGCGCCTGGTCCACAAAGTATGGAAATAAAAAATTTAAAATTAAAAAAAAAACGTTTACAAGTGTTTTTGATATAGATGTACATAATAATACTTTGATAAGTATGTTTTAAATAAATAGGGATGGTATAATAAAATTGTGGGGTCTGCCTTCGCGCCTGGACTCCATAGAATGAAAATAGGCACAAACATTTATAAAGACTTTTCATATCTATCTGCGTAAGTATACTTTGATAATTATGTTTCAGTTTGAAGAAATATGGTATAATAAAATTATGGGATGTTCGTTCGCGCCTGACCTCTATAGAATGGAAATATGTCACAAAGTTTAACAAGGTTTTTTAATATAGATCCACAGAATATTGTGATAAGTGTTTCAGTGTGAACAGGTATGGTATAATAAATGATGGGGTTTACCTATTTTATTTTTACTTTCATCATATTTTGCTTTGGTTTTGATACCCTCAAATTCGAAGCTATATCTTTACAATCCTTCCTTTTCATAACCTATCATACTTTCATAAATCAGAGTCCATTTTCTGTAGGCTGTTTTTGAACGCGGTCAACGATGGGTACTTTTAATAGTGTGTGTATATATATATATATATATATATATATATATATATATATATATAATGGTTGTAACGTCTTGTCATACGAGTGCCACTCCCTCAGACACTTAAAGTCCATGAGCCCAAAAATGACTTCCATCGCCACAGGACCACTTTATTAGACAAATGCCTGAGGGAGCATCTATACGCAGATGATGTTATAGAGTCTTAGCTTTGTACGACAGCTAAGTCTCTCTCTCGGTTCAAAATGTTGAGATCCAGCAACAAGCAAGAGCAAGATAGCCAGCAACAAGTTAAACTGCAGACTAGCTTAATGAGAGTACTGGTCTCTCGCTTTATGTTTTTTAAATCAGAGATTTGCTTCTCCTAGAAAGGTTGCCTTCACCATTGCTTACGGGAGCCCTCTCCACCCCAACAAACACATACATACTCACAAACACACACGGTGCTAGTTGGCCATTGACCCCAAAAAAGGGTTCATTCGCCCTTTGGAAGGTCTTGTTTTTAATCCTTCAGGAAGACTAGCCACCCTCCTCACCAAACAAGTTTGGTGGGGGAACCAGTTTAGTCGCCGGTGACCCGACCATGAGGCAGGTAGTACTGGGTTACATGGTACCAGTAGCATATTACATTACCTGACATACAAATATATATATATATATATGTATAATATATATTTATATATATATATATATATATATATATATATATATATATACATACATATAAATACATACATATATGTATATATATATATATATATATATATATATATATATATATATATACAAAAAAAACAAGACAAAAAATCAACTGCCGAAAACATTACTCACAATATATATATATATATATATATATATATATATATATATATATATATATATATATACACATACATATACATATATACATTGCATGTATCTTTTTTTCCTAGGAAGGGGAGTATTGTACGAGCCTTTTTCAAGTCTCACACAAAAACACACATTCACATTTCAAGCTATGTCATATACATACGCGCACACAAACATACGCGCCCACGTCCACACATGTACACATATTCACGTTTGCGTACATACACTCACATTCACGTGTATAGACACACACGCTAACGCACACATATGTACTCACACACGCGCACACGAACGCACACATGGACGACGTCACTTGCGCTTTCTAAGGAATTATACACATGCGCAAATGACCACCGGAAACGAGTATAAAACAAAGAAACAAGCTGTTTCTACCCTTTTTACGTAAACTCTCGACCAGAGAGGTTGGGCTAACCAGCCGCCTCCCTTTCGGGAGGCGCACGCTCACATGCGTACTTCACACCACTTTACTACTATGTGGGACAACGAGCTAACAGATCGTATGTACACATTTACACTCTTTCTCCCTCTATCTACTACTGGTCCCTGAGACATCTTCGCGTAACTGACTACTAACTGACGTCAACTCTCATATCCTCTTCTTTGTCTACACGCTGGACTAGCATTCTCATTTCCACTACAACACTTATTTCTCTTCCCACGCGCGAACAAACGATAGTGAGATGAACACACATTTCCTATTCTTCTACAACACCAACCCCGTAACGAACATTGGTTACAACAGCAAATAAACTACGTTTATCTTATCCATCAATTGAGTCTTTGTTTCCTTCAATTCCATTCGTTTCATTATTCTTTTGTAACGGGATTGGGGTATTTATATATTCTAGTCTCCTACACAGGCACGACAGGAAAACAAATGAACACATATCTAAAGAAATGGCAGAAACACTAGAGGATGACCTCCAATCTGTAGTGGAATGGGGACAAAAATGGATGATCACGTTCAATGCCGCCAAGACTAAACTAGTTTCATTCAATAATTACAAGAAACCTTCTCTACCACCTATAGCAATGGCCAACGACTCTTTATCTGAGAGTAGATCTTTTAAAATCCTTGACCTAACATTCACAGGAAACATGTTGGAACAATTACATTGAAGGCATCGCCAGGGCCGCTGCAAGGAAGGTGGGCTCTCTCTACCGTGCTAGAAAACTACTATGGAGTATTGATGTCATATTTGGGCTGGTGCATTTGCTACTAGTCTCTTGTTCCTTGACAAGGTTCAAAGGAGAGTCGAAAATCTGATAGGCCCTAAACTGGCATCTAAGCTTCAGCCTCTGTCCCATCGACGAAACGTTGCATCCCTCTGCCTGTTCTACAAGTATTTTGATGATGAATGCTCTGACAAACTGAAAGCACTTGTGCCCCCACGACGTGAACACCTTCGACAAACCCGACAGGCTGCTAAATCCCACCTCAACACTGTCGAGATCCCTAGATGTAAAAGATCTTTCTACTCCAGTAGTTTCTTCCCCAGAACCGCTAGACTTTGGAATTTCATTCCAGGTCCCTGCTTCCCCAACTGTACTGACGTGCAGAAGTTCAAGTGCAACGTGAACCGACATATTGCTGCTCAAATCCCTACATAGTACCCCAGTAATTGTTGCCCCTGATTGTAGCCCCCTACACCAAAGTGGCAATGTGCCTTGTTTGGGGTGAAAATGTATAAAAAAAATACATACACATATATATATATATTTAAATATATATATATGCATACATATATACATATATATACATATATGCATACATATATACATACACATATATATATATACATAATATATACATATATATACATATATATATATACATAATATATACATATATATACATATATATATATACATACATATATACATATATATATACATACATATATACATATATATATACATACATATATACATATATATATACATACATATATACATATACATACATATATACATATATATATACATACATATATACATATATATATATACATACATATATACATATATATATATACATACATATATACATATATATATACATACATATATACATATATATACATACATACATATATACATATATATACATACATACATATATACATATATATACATACATATATACATATATATATGCATACATATATACATATATATACATACATATATACATATATATACATACATATATATATATACATACATATATATATACATACATATATACATATATATACATACATATATACATATATATACATACATATATACATATATATACATACATATATACATATATATACATACATATATACATATATATATACATACATATATACATATATATATACATATATACATATATATATACATACATATATACATATATATATATACATACATATATATACATATATACATACATATATATACATACATATATATACATACATACATATATATATATACATACATATATATACATACATATATATATACATACATATATATATATACATACATACATATATATATATACATATATATATACATACATACATATATATATATACATATATATATACATACATATATATATATACATACATACATACATATATATATATATACATACATACATATATACATACATACATATATATATACATACATATATATATATACATACATATATATATACATACATATATATATACATATATATATATATATATATATATACATACATATATATATATATACATGATAGCAGCAAATTCGCTTTCGAACATTGCCATCACTCGATATAGCAAAAAAAAAAAAAGAAAAAAAAGGTATATAGAAACACGAAAACATTCACTGATGGGCTGCACGAATGTGGCTTTTAAGCCCTGCTAAACCCTGGTATTCCTTAGCACACATTGTACAGCACGTTCTTGATGTTCTTTTCTATGCAGGATCAAATGCCGTTTCAAACCGCCTGTCGTTTTGTATATCTGCTTGCAGTTGACACAGGTTAACTCTGGCAACTCAAGACTGCTTTGTGGCCCGCTGCGCCGATGAGTAGACTGGTGACTCATCAGCCCAGCTCTGCTAAGACATATTCTTCCACACACCTCACACTCCAGACGAATTTGGCCCTCCTTCCCATCCACGGCTCCTTTAACTCTCCCTTTCTGGATATCGCGCTTCAGCCGCTCATACTGGGGTCGATCCACCTGAAACTTGCACACACCTCCCCGCAAGTTCCTTCTCCACCATCCGTGATCCAAAGCAAAACTCTCCCAGGTTCTTTCATCAATTTCACTTTTTTTTTAAGGTTGATCTTAAACAATCCTTAAATCTCAATTTAGGCTTTTGAGCCAGACGTCTTCCCTCGGTGATCTTGCCATAAAGGAGTTGTTTGGGAAGTCGACTGTCTAACATCCTCACCACATGTCCACTCCATCTCAGTCTATGCTTAATAACGTGAGCCTCAATGCTAAGGCATTGGGTCCGATCAAGCACCTCCACATCACTGACATACGTCTGCCAACCCACACCTAAGATTCGCCGTAGGCACATCTGGTGAAACCGCTTGAGACGTCTCAAATGCTCCCTGTATGTTGTACAAGTTTCACAACCATAGAGAAGAGTAGAGAGAACGCATGCGGCATAAACCTTAATCTTGGTTGGCAGCAAGATCCCATGACGTCTCCATAAACGCCCGTCCAACTTTCCGAAGGCATCACTTGCTCTGCTAATCCGTAACGATATCTCATCATCCAGGGGACCAGACACACTCAGTGTGCTACCCAAGTATACAAACTTAGAGACAACCGCTATCCTTGACCCACAGATATAAACTGATGGCTCATAGTATGGCATGCCCGGAGCAGGCTGATACATTAAGACAGTTTTTTTCAGATTGATGGTCAGGCCCAATGCGCTGCAGGCAACCGCAAAAGCGTCCACAAGATGCTGCATATCAGTCACTGTATGAGCCACCAGATCACAGTCATCCGCATAGAGCAAGTCACGAATATAGATACCATCAGAGCACCCCCAAATGCCATCCGAAAGACCATGGTGAAATACAACGCAAAGAGTGTGGGTGCTGGAATGTCTCCCTGCTTAACACCATTTTCTACTGAGATAGGATCAGCCAGCTTTCCCCCCAACGTTGATCATAGCCTTCATATAATCGTGGAAGAGCTTTAAGACGGTTACAAACTTGTCAGGACAGCCAAGCCTTTTCAAAATCTCCCACAAAGCATTTCTATTGACTGTATCAAAGGCCTTAGTTAAATCGATGAACACCTGATACAGTCCCTTTTGCTGTTCTATACATTTCTCCTGCAGTTGCCTGGCTGTAAAAATCATATCCACTGTCCCTCGACATCTTCTGAAACCACACTGCGACTCAGGAAAAACATCATCAGCAATATGCTCCAGCATTCTGTCTAGCATGATCCTACAGAGCACCTTACCGACTACTGACAGCAAAGAGATGCCTCGATAGTTTCCACATTCATCTCTGCTACCCTTCCCCTTGTATAGCACTACCATCAATGCATCCCACGAATCCTGCGGAATACACTCATCCCGCCAAGCAGTCTGCAACAATCCCGCTAAGCATTGCATCATCTTGGGCCTAGAACATTTAAAGATCTCTGCATGCAAACGATTCGGGGCAGGAGACTTTCCATTGTTCAGCTTATGGACAGCTGTTTCAACTTCCTGGAGAGAAAGAACCTCTGCCAAGATATCCTTGACCAGATTGCTAGGAATCGACCTAACAAACTCCTGATCAACGTAAGATGTCTGTTCATGAGGTCATCGAAATGCTCCCTCCATCTATGAAGAATGTCGGTAGGGTCTCGAAAAAGATCCCCACCATCTTTCGAGCGCAGAGGAGTGATAGGTAATCTGGATGGTCTGTAAACCGCGCGCAGTAGGTTGTATAAGACCTTGGCGTTGTTCGAATCCGAGGCGAGCTGTATTTCCTCAGCTTTCTGCCTCTACCATTCATTCTGAATGTTACGCAACCTCCTCTGCACCTCGTGCGTGATTGCCTTAAGCTTGTCGCTCCATCGATCTTGCTCACCATCCGTCAAACAACCCCCGAGATAAGCGTGCAATGCCCTGGCTTTTGAATCAAGCAGAGCCCGAATTTCAGTATCATTATCATTGAACCAATCCTGATGCTTACGCTCACAATAACTTAATACTCTCTCACATACCTCATAGACAGATTCCTTAAAAGCAGGCCGAGTATTTTCACAATCAATCTCTTCCATCTCCTTAACTAGTTTCTCTCTCACAATATTGTCCTTCAGACAGGCAACATTAAGTCGCTTTGGGATAGCCACACTAGCTCCCCTCATCTTGGGCTTCACAACACACTTAATCTTTGCACGGATCAACCGATGGTCGGTCCAGCACTCCGCACCCCGCATGACACAAACACTGCAGATATCCCTCATCTCACATTTTCTGACTAACACATAGTCTATCAAGTGACATTTTTTGGAACCAGGATGCATCCAGGTCGTCTTGTATTTGTCCTTCTGCTGGAACACGGTGTCATCGATTTTAAAACCCATCTCTGAACAAAACTGCAACAACATCAGACCATTGCTATTACACTTACCCACTCCGTGTTTACCCAGCACATCCCAGGTTTCAAAATCTCTTCCCACTTTAGCATTAAAATCTCCAACAATGAAGATCTTATCAGCAGAGGGAATGCGTCTAACTACACTGCACAAAGCAAGGTAGAAAGCAACCTTTTCATCTGTTGTACCATAGTGGGTGCATAGACATTCAAAAAAGTTGTATAACGACCATTTACCAGAGGTAACCTCATAGTCATGATCCGGTCACTCACACTACAGGGAAGTTCTTCCAGGCTATAAAGAATTGATACCTTTATAGCAAAAGCCATGCCTGATTCCCTCTTACATCCATCCACTCTACCACTCCAGAAAATGGAGTAGGCCCCAGCCAACTCAGAAAACTGTCCCTCATCAGCCAGCCTGGTCTCAGACAGAACAACTATATCCATGTCATAACGTTGAAGTTCCTTAGATACAAGAGCAGATCTACGCTCTGGACGTGTTATTGCTGACGGCAAGTCAAGCAGCGTCCACACATTCCAACAGCCGATGGTCATTGTCATATATTTCCCTTATTGCCATTTACGTTCATAATCGTATTTTCCAACTTCATTGAATGTTTTGCTGTTTTAGGCTACAGCCAGCCTTTTTTTGCTATAAAGATACACGAGATGGTAAAAAGTGTATCTAATTTATATCGAGCAATGCCTGTGCATGAGGATTTTTATAGTGAGGAAATACTTTGCACCGAGACAATCCACTCTCTAAACAATTGCCACATTGATCCCAAAAGAAGAGCAAGTCAACATCATTGGATGCAGCCGTCATCGCAGGTTTTATATCAGTTTTCCTTCTTCTAGGGAGGTTGCCTTTACTACGGCTTACAGAGCCCTCTCCACCCAAGATGCCATTTAATCCATGACTGGAACTTAGGTTGCTGGACACCAGAGCATATTCCACACGCTGGTGGGTCATATATGCCGCAGCTTACAGGGCCTAAGCTCCTCTGGAGGTTTCTGTCAGGGTTACCTCACCCTTAGCCTTTGGTTAAATAACCTTGGCCCACAAGGCAGTGGAGGTCCAGTTATACGGCGCAGGAAACTCGCCGTTCATCAGAACCCCGTTTGCGTGGCAGTGGTCACGACGTGTACGTGGGGTTGATTTGTCTAGGAGAAGCACAGAAAGACGCTAAGACATCTGTGTGCTTTTAACACACGTCCACACCAGACCTTGACATACATATATACATATATATATACATATATATATATATATATATATATATATATATATATATATACATATATACATAATACATACATACACACACACACACACACACACACACACACATATATATATATATATATATATATATATATATATATATATATATATATATATATATGAGAATAATGGAAATAGTATTCCGACGAGACAGAGAGATAAAAACCGAACAAACCAAGTCATACGTCCATCAACGTTTCGTTTTTATTATAAGAAGTCTTACAATGAAGATGAAACGTTGATGGACGCGTGACTTGGTTTGTTCTCTGTTTCTAAAATTAAATTTTTTTTTATAATAAAATGGAACATTTCGCATATATTATTTGTTATTTGAAGGTTCGAATATTTGCTACTACCATCGAGATCTGCACCAACGTTCGGCTCCACCCGGGCTTCCGTGCTGAATTTCGCCAATCTTTTAAAAACTATTAAAAAATAAACTTCATGAACAAAATATAGAAAAATATGCAATAAACGAATCATATATTTTAAAGATATACATGTTTTGGATTTAATTACTGACAAGGAATTGTTAATGATTTTTTCTTTTTTTTAATAAAATGGATTTATCTAAATTCTTTTGTATTTTTTCAAAGTTTTAAATTTATTTCAGTAGATTTCAATTAATCATTTGAATTAGAATATAGAATAAAGATGATTCTTCTGCTATTGATTTTTTAGTTAATGAGCTGAGTCGAAAATTCCATTTGTTTGGACTATGTATCAGCAGTTATTCAGTTTTCTACAGAAAATCTATATAATTTTGGCATTCATAAAGGTAAAGTGTGTTGCATTTGTGAGTATTTAAGACTGTGAAATGTCAAGCTATCACTGTTAACATATCGAGCATCAGGGTTTATTGCAAGTTTAATCGTTTGTTGTTCAACATTGTGCACGTTCTTTTTTGATGTGATAATTTAATTAATTTGTCGATTCTCTTTTAATAGCAAGTCATTTTGAATTAAATTAATTTCTGTTGTTAAATTCAAGAATTATAAAATCTTCAGTTAAAATACGGTTAAGTTTCTTTACATGTTGTTTATGATTAAAAACGACAAGAAAACATCAATTTGTAGCCTTATTCTTATTTTTCAGGAATTGTTTTCTCTATGATTGCTTGAATTTGCAATATCTACTATATTTAATGTTTTAATTCAGTAAATATTATAATGAAAGAATCGGCTATCTGCTTTTGAAAAATGCTGATTGCATGTTTTGAAGCCCGGGTTGACAGGCTAACAAAAACCTGCACACAGTTTGTTTTTTTTTTCTTCATCCCAAACAAGACATATTGCTACCGGGACGTAATAAGTTATAGTGAATTAACTTATATAAATAGGCAGTTGTGCTGTGAGATGTTTGTTCACATTACATTAAATTTTTTGCATGTTACTACAGTCGGTAAAATAGGAAGAAGTGATGGAATTCCAACCGCAAGCGGCACAATGAAAGACGTTATTAGTAAAGAAAGACATTCGAGGACTTCTATGGTGAGGTGGTGGGATTGACACGTATTTACATCGAGTGAGCAACAGTGCAGTAGGTTCATCGGAGCATACTCGGATCTAAAGAGAATGTTGCATCAATAATATCAGAGTGTAGCATAGTTTCGATTAGTGCCAGGATATCAGAGGAGTTTACTCGAAAAAATAATTTTACATCGAAGTTTGTTCTCAGAGAGAGGAGGGGATTTGATTGAATTTTGGGAGGCGTTTGGTTTGATCGTTTTTTTTTAAATTGTTATAGCCATTTATATTGTTAATAAATATAATAGGTTGTACAAAGTCGCTGTTTCTTAAGGGCAATCAAACACCGTTCCACATCTAATTATGCACACTATTGTAACCAAACGCCCCTATTTCTAATTATTTGTATGGTTATGTAATTCCAGTTACACCCAACAAAATTCTATACGATTACTTTATACTTTTTTTTTAGTTTAGTTATAAATGTCTCTATTCTTTTTTAGGTTTTGCTTGTACACCTCTAAACACATTTATTTTTTACCCCCCCCTCACAAATACTCACTCAACAAAATCCCCTCTTTTTAAAATTTTCAACCCCCCAAATTTTCTAATTTTCCCAATTATTAACGATATATTCCTCTAACTATTCTTAATTTTTATTTAAATCACACAATTGTCATAAAACCAATATAAGAATAGGACTATATCAAATGTAATTAATTATTTTATCTCTAAGCTAAACCATGGTTTGTTTTACATTCCATTTTCTAATTCTCTCTCGTAATCTAAACCGCATTTTTAAATTTAGTACATTTTTTTTTCTACATTTACACAACCACACAGCTAGGAAAGATCAAGCTAAAAAAAACTCTCTTTCAGTCAGCCCTCCTCGGCCGACTTCACAATTATTATATTTTTATAAGATCATAACCTTTCTGATTTTCTTGGCATTTACTTTTTGGATGTAGATTCTTTACCTATGATTCACATCAGCTACTTTCCAGCCACCCATATGCCGCAGACTAGAGGTTTCCACCTCCCTCGAAATGGACGACTCTCTTCGTCCCAAAAGTGCCCTGATCGTCTCTGTCCGCATGGTTAGTCTTATAAAGTATGGCTTTGTTTTTTTTATTCTATAACTATCTTATACGGGACATACCAAAGCTCATAACCAATCTTCTTGGTTGGCTTTAACTATCAAGATATACCTTTTTTCTCTCATATGGATTCACTCCGATTTCCTTGCTTGGATTCTTGAAACTTCGACGAGGATTTAGAAATATCACTCCTAACTAACCAACACCTTTTGCGCTACAACACCTTAATTGCGCACAATTCTTTCTAATAGCCCGATTTTTTGTGATTTTTCTTTTCTCTCACCAGAGCCTCCAAGATCCAGCAGATATATCCCACATTCATGCGTCTCTAAAATAAATACAAGGTTATATCTTTCTTACGTAATCTACGGCATATTTTTGCCTGTCTCTTACTTCATTAAGCTATATGTGATTGCCTCGGGACTACCTATCATCGGTTTACTGGTCCCCTTAAGAATTTTCGTATTCTTTCCAACGCCTGTTTATTAATTAAACCAAGCCTTACCACTTGCTTGGAGTCGTTACGTGCGACCAGCTTATTTTAAGCACTTAATTAACCAGGTTCCCAAAACAAACAAAAAAAAATAGATAAAAATTCGTTACATTATACATTTCAAAAGTCCGTTAACACAAAACAAAAAATTGTCCCTTTTTCCAAGACCAGAACAAATAAAACACACTAAAAAGCCGAAAATTATTCACAATTTGATTTTCATTTCTGCATCCTTCTTTTTTTGCTATAGTGTATTTTATTTTATTTATTTATTTATTTATTTATTTATTCATTCTTCCTTTTAATACTCGAGAATTTTAAATGTACTTTCGACTTTTGACACTAAATTGTTATTTATTATGATTGACAGTTTCTCTAAATAATTCAGACATTAACACACATTTTTATGAATGACAACTGTCCTATTTTCTACTTGTGTGCGGCTGTATTCAAAACATATCCGAATACAAAAATTTTTCTCTTTTTTTAATTTTATTTATGAATGAAATATTCGTGGGTTGTTTTTTTTTTTTAACTGACCGTATCTCTTTTATCATTCATTATGGTATATCGGCCTTTTTTCTTTTTTAATATTTTCTTGTAAGCTTTAGTTTTCTGTGTGCGTGTGTGTTCAAATTTCTTTTCTTTTTGTTCATATTTCTGTGATCGTGTGATGTTTTTTCCGTGGTATTATTTATTTATTTTTTTTTAAATTATCTTGGACCCTTTTAAAACGTTCTGTTTTTTTTCCGTGGTTCCGAAGTTTTTTCTTTTTTTTTTTTAAACTCACCCTTGCTGGGTGGTCTGGTCGCTACGGCTCCAAATTGTATTTATTGTATATACCCCAGGTGCGGTTTTGCATCGTTGCAACTGATCAACGGGCACCAAATCGTGTTTGTTATATTTATTGTTATTGTTGTTATTATGGTCTTATTAAAAGTGATGCTTAGAGTCTTAGAGTCTTAGAGTCTTAGAGAAAGATGTTGTTGAGAGAGAGATTGTTGTGAGAGAGATTGTTGTGAGAGAGATTCATATATATTAAAAATGTTTATACTTAGAAGTGTAGATATGAGATGTAGAGTTCACATTGTAGATATGAGATGTCGAGACGTGTATGTAATGACATTTTATAACACAGATATATAGACATATAATAACAATTTTCACTTTACCTTTTGGTAGAATTACAACACAAAGACGACGTTTATAAAAACACATGAAGGGTTTATTTCTTCTCACGACCGGTTGTGGTTTTCTGAGTCAAGAATTCAAATCTTCACATTCTAACTTTCAAAAGTGACCGTCTCGTTTCTAGACGTTCGAATGTCCATGTCTGGACTGTCGTCTGTCGTCCTCAGACCCTCTCTGACTCTCCCCCAGTTTCTCCCCTAGTTTCTCTCAAGTTTCTAACTATATCTAGAACTTCCCATTTTCCATGACGTCATACACATGTTAAAACATGTGTCTTCTTTCACGTGTTCTGGACATGCGTGTCCAAAACTTTTTCCTTTGTTTACAAAAGGAATTTTAACCTAAATTCCCAGTAACCTATTTTTCCAATATGTTAAAAACATGTTTATCAAATTATCTTGTATAGTTGCATTCCTCAATTGAATTTTTCATAACAGAATTGACAACGCACATTCTTTTCTTGAAACTATTTTATTTCTAAGCTAAACAATGGTTTGTTTTACATTCCATTTTCTAATTCTCTCTCGTAATCTATTTCTAAACCTAATTTACGAGGTTCTAATTTCGTCTATTCTATTTCATTTTCATTTTAACTAAATCTCTCTATTTTTATACTTACATTAAAAGGGGGCAGCCCTTATCATGTAACAACGACCCGTTTTTCGACCGAGTTGCGACTTGCGATGAAAAGTGGGTTCTTATATGACAACCGGCGACACTGAGTCAAGTGGTTAGATTCCGACGAAGTTTCAAAAAATTTCCCGTAGCCAGAATCACACCAAAAGAAGAATATTTAGTAGTCTGCGATCGGTCTCATCCAGTACAGTCTTCAAACCTCTCATCTAACGACTGCCATTTTTTCTAGCATCTCAACAACTTACTGCGTAAGAAATACTTTAAAAACACAAGTGATATCAAAAACGCCTTCAGCGACTTCATCGCCACCAGAACGCAAGATTTTTACGTAACTGACATAAAATACAATTGTTTTCAGTTGGCGAAAGTGTGCTGAATCTGATGGTGCTTATTTCAATAAAAAAAGCCGAAATATGTTCATCTGACTTTAACAGTTAAAAATTGCAAGAATTTTCTTGTCAACCATATATATATATATATATATATATATATATATATATATATATATATATATATATATATATATATATATATATATGTGGATGACTATAATGATCCCTTTATTGGGAAGCGATATACAAATTACTATTAGCGTATTTAGCGATGCTCTTTGTGTAAACAAATTGAGCTTAGGTATTTGGACAAGGTAAAAACATTGTTAATTGACTGCCCGCATAGTAGCAGTCGAATAGCGCAACGGTTAGAAGCCCAGCCTGTCGTTTGGGCGGTTGAGTTTCGATTCTGGCTTTAGGTAGTCGCTTGTCTAACCGCACTGATGAGCTGTGAAACAGTGAAGCAGTACTGTATGTAAATGACTATATATATATATATATATATATGACGTAATGAACATTTAAATTAAAATGTTTAAAATTCAACGCTATTTCATACGGTTAATAGTAGCCGAATGGATACGGCCTCCGCTAATCGAGCCAGAGATGTCTTGTGTCGCGGGGTTCGAATTGTTCGACTGGTAGTAATCGTGACACCCTGCACTGAAGAATCCCGAAAGGATGAAACACTAGTGTCTGTAGGTATTTAATTATTATAGTAAAAAATAATTATATATATATATATATATATATATATATATATATATATATATATATATATATATATATGGGTACCCGGCGTTGCCTGGGCGATTAAAGATGTCTGTTAAGCAAAAAAAAAAATAAAAAGTGGTAGTAGGATGGAAGGGTGGAACCCGTACTGCGAAGGAGGAAAAGAACGGGGAAAAAACGCGACGCCTTTGCTGTTACGACCACCGCCAAACCGGAAGTGACGTAGGTTTAAATTAAGGCTAGACACTCGAAGGGAGATGATGACTTTCGAAAATATCGGCGAAAAAAGCGACCCCTCGCTGTAGAAAAGTGCCCAGTTGAGGGTTAATATTTTTAGCCAATTTTTCGGTATTTGTCGCCTGAAAGGTCGAACTTCAGAACGATATTGATCTTGTGAAAATCCGTCGCAAACATGTAAACATACATACATTCATATATTACTAGCTCAAATTTTCTACCCCAACCGATTAAGAAGCTTACTCTATCTCTGAATACCCTTTATGTAAAATTTCAAATGTTTAGACCGGAAATTGTCGGAGTAATTTGGTAGAGAGCGCAGGGGTCAATTTGTTTTTTACTTTTACCCCTATTTTACCCCTTAACATTTATTGTTTTGGGCTCAAATCAAGTTATAAAGTTAGATTCATGTCCAAGGAACCTATATCTAAAATTTCAAATGTTTATACCGAAAGTTGGCGGAGGAGTTTGGTAGAGTTCTCAAAGGACAAATCGTTGAATTTGACCCCTTAAACACCAAATTTCTGCCCGAAAACGGATTACGAAGATTTTCCTAAATCTCAGTACCCTGTATATCAAGTTTCGAGTCTGTAGATTTTAAATTGACAGAGTTATTGCGTAAAGAAATGTACATAGACAGATACACAGACACAGACAGAAACTTTCACTTTTATATATATACTCGCATTTCAGCCCGGCGTTGCCCGGATGTTTAGATGTGTCTGTTGAGCAAAAAAAAAAAAGTGGTAGTAGGAAGACAAGCTCGAACCCGTAAAGCGAAGGATGAAAAGAACGGGAAAAACCTGACGCCTTTGCTGTCACGACCACCGCCAAACCGGAAGTGACGGAGGTTTAAATTAAGGCTAGACAATCGAAAGGAGAGCATGACTTTCGAAAATATCGGTGAAAAAAGCGACCCCCTCCCTGTAGACATGTGCCCAGTTGAAGGTGAAGATATTAATGTTTTTAGTCAATCTTTCGATATTTGTCGTATGAAAGGTCCAACTTCAAAACGATACTGACCTTGGTAAAATCCGTGGCCTTTGTTGAAAGCTTTAGGCAGACATGTAAACATACATACATACATTTATATATTGGTAACTAAAAGTTTTCGACCAAAACCGATGAAAAAGCTTGCCCTATCTCTGATTACCCTTTATGTAAAATTTCAAATGTTTAGACCAGAAATTGTCTGAGTAATTTGGTAGAGACCGAAGAGGTCATTTTTTTTAAATTTGACCCCTATTATGACCCCTAAATATTTATTGTTTTGGGCTTAAATCAAGTCATTAAGTTAGATCCATGTCTAAGGAACCTATATCTAAAATTTCAATTGTTTATACCCAAACTTGTCGGGGGAGTTGGTATAGTTCTGGAAGGTCAAATCGTTGAACTTTGACCCCTTAACAGCCAAATTCCTGGCCGAAAACCGATCACATCGATTTTCCCAAATCTCAGTAACCTGTATATCAAATTGGAGTCTGTAGACTTAAAATTGACAGAGTTATTGTGTAGGGAAATGTACACACACAGACACGCAGACACACACAGAAACGTTCACTTTATATATATATATATATATATATATATATATATATATATATATATATATATATATATATATGCGTGTGTGTGTGTGCGGGGGTGCTTGTAAGTTCCCTTATTTTCTTTGGTAATATTTTAGGAAGATTACAATCTCATATACACAAAAAGGAACCGGATATGACCTTACAGTTGACATGTTCACTGTCAAAATCAGTCGACCGTTAAAATTCAAGTAGCTTAAACTGAATGTTTAAAAAGTCTTTCTGTAGGTCACACCCGCCCACATGTGCGTGCGTGTCACATAATATCTTTTTTAAATATATTTTTCCATGTTTGTCTCAATAGTGCTGGAGATATAAGTAGAGAATAATTGTAATA